>NC_133792.1:12358640-12627070 GCF_003597395.2 Chelonoidis abingdonii | reverse complement strand
GCGCCATGGCAAAACCAGCAGGTGCAATAGGTACCTGGACTAAAACTTAGCTCTAATGTACAAATTTTGTCCTGCTCATGTCCAATCAAAAATTAACCCAGTTTTGGAACTTTAAACAGCTGTGCGGAATAAGTGGAGAGAGTAACCTGAAGGGAAAGCAGAGGAGAAATCAGTTTGGTGAGGAGCTTTGTTGTACATACTCTTGAACAACTCATCTTGACTGGGGCAAGTGATTTTGATGGATCAATATTTTGTTTTCTCTATTATGGCTAAAAGGAGGATTTAGTGCCTGAGCTGGTGAATCTTCTATGAGGATTTTTCTTTTCTCAGAGAAAGGGTCTATCAATTGGTCTCTTTGCAGTGATGGACTTCATCCTGCAACGAGTGTAATATAGGCAGAACCCTGCCGAAGCCAGTGAGGCTTTCTATGCAGGTGATGTGCTCTATCCTCATGGTGCTGGTTGCAGGATTGTGGGGGGCAAGTTTTAGATTTAAGCTCCACCTGTGTTAGAACTTTGAACCTGAGGATATTTCTGCTCCTCTCACCCATCTTAATTTCCTGTGAAGAAGCAAAAAACCATGAAAGTCCTATTTCATTGCTTCAGTTTTAAATATTTATTTAAAGTTCCAAAAAAAAAAAGTTTAAGGCGAACAAATGGCAATTCCAACCACATGAAACATAAAAACCATCAACAAGAAAATGAGAGGGGGAGAAATGGGATAGAGAATGTGTGTGGGGGTGCAAGGAAAGAAGCAAGCAAGAGATGAGATTATGGTAACTTCAACATAAGGGCACTTAAGAGCTGAAGAATGATCGGGGATGAGAGGCACTCAATGGCTGAGCGCTGGGCTGGCAGCTTGAGGTATTTTGAGGAGAAGCACCAGAATCAGAAAGGGAGTTGAGGTATTTGAAAAATCTTGTTAACTTTTAGCTCATGGGAAAAACAAACTGAAGAGAATTGCAAAAGAGAGTACACAAAATGAGACTGTTTGTTTTTCTCCAAACAAAATAATCCGTAGTCCATACGAGACATGAAAAACTCCAAAACAGGCATGGAAGCATTTGATACAGTACAGCTCAAGATTACATTAATATTATTCCTTATGTAGAATAAAAAGATTACCATAATTATCCTCTTTTTTTTAAACTCCAAATTTACACACAGACTAGATTTCTACAAAACAAAAACCCCTCCAGGCGTGGTTGGGTTCTGAAGCAACAAGGTACCCTAATATCAGCTTTGACAGACAGGTCCTGACAAAGGACTGTGTTTTAAATAAGAGATCAGCTGTTGGATCCCAGTGTAGGGAATCACTGCATACAGAAGAGCTGGTAAGGAAACTATACACATGGTCAACACAGAAAAACTATTTATATAACAAAAACAACCCAAACTAGCTCTCTTCAAGGCTCCCCTGCAATTGAATTCTTACAGCTTCTGTGGGCAAGTTGTACCCCCCCTCCCCAAAATAACAGTGAAATGCCATTAAAAAAACCCAAGGGCACACTTATTTTAGACATTTTGTGTTGTCTATTTACTGACACCCAAGGCAATTATCTTTACAAACCTAGATTTTAAAAAAATGATTTGCCTTTAAGTTAAAGTGTCTTTAGCTAAATCAGAAGAAAATGAAATATTTTAAAGATCACAAACTGCTCTCCCTCTACTTTCTGGAGAGAGGTCCTCATGGCCGTTGGCTTTTTTGGGTCTGTGGCAAAACATTGTAGCACCTTCAGAACCTTAAATAGTTTAAAATCATATATAAAATAACACCTTTTTTTAAGAGCACCAGAGATTTCACAGTGAGAGGTAGAAACAAACCAGACGAGCCCATCCTCTCTCTATTTTAGCACCAATCTCTTCCCCCTCCCATCCCCCACTTCTATTTTCCCCTTTCAGCTTTGGGACTCTTTTCCCTACCCTATCATCACACAGGAGAAGGGATGTTTTAGACTCACTCACAGAAGGAGGAAATTAATGTTTTTGCTTAAATAAAATATATATCTATATATTTGTTTCTCTTCTAAATATTGCACATCAAATGCTTCCTGTACACAGAGCAGCCAGATTCAACTTGCAAATCCACTTATGAGAACTTCATCATCTGTCTCTCTTATTCAGCAGTGAGCTGTCCAGAAGATGATGAGCTCTTAAAGAGAGGCTCTAATTTTATGGAAAGAACATTTGGTAACTCAGGAACTGGGTAGGACAAAGATATGCACTGGAGGTTTCTTCTTGATCTTGCTCTCTTTCTTTCTTTCTGTGTGGAAAAAGCTTTGTATGTGGAATTGCTTGTGACATCTGGCCTTCAAGTTCCTGATCCCCCTTCATGTCTTGGCTGATGCCAGCATCCCCCCACTGTTCTGCTTTTTAAAATTTCTTTCAAGACAATGCTGGAGAATCTGCTGAGTTCAGGAGATCGAGGTTCTTTAAGACTTTGAGCTCTATGGCCAGAGCAACAGTTGACCCAAATGATAAGGCCCAGCCATCTGTGCTGAAGAGGGACAGGGGATCCTACTTAAACATGTAGGCCCACCCAAAAGGGGTCAAAACCTTGGAGCACTGTAGAGGTCACAGTTCAAAGGAAGCACACGGGTCCGACCTCGAGGTGATATTGTTTCCCTGGCTCGGATGGTGGAAGGTTGTAGATGTTGACAATTGGCAGCTGGTTAGGGTCCTGTGTCCAAAACGTAAGGACAGTCTTATGCCAGTGTCCATCCTGAATCTAAACCAAGAGGGAGAGAAAATGGGAAGGGGTCAATTAGCTGAGTGGGTAGCTCCCTCTGGGGGAGAATAATTTCCATCACGATATGGCTGAAAAGCCCTATCTACTGAGACAGGTAAGTTGCCATAGCTATGAACTGGTGGCAATGTGATCTAATGTGTAGAAGCTGGGAGTGCTTAGCATCCCTGAAAATGAAACCTCTAAGCTAGGCACCTGAAATTAGAGGTTACTCTTCAAAGTGTGGACTTGAATGACTGCCACTGACTCAGTGTGACCCTGGGCAAGGGTTGGGAATAGGAGACAGATCTCTTGACTCTATATGGTAGATCACACTGCCTCCAAGCAGAAAACTCTTCTAAATAAAAAAGGTACTCAGCTGTGTTTGTACAGTACCTATTACTGCAGAACATAAGCGCTGCCCACGTTAACTAGAGCTGTATGCAGATTGCTCATAGAGGCTAATACTCTTCTAGCACTATTCCTTTCTCTTTGTGAGTGCTTCACCACCCTGAGTAAATAGGTGGATCTTGTAGCATGCTCTAAAGGTATTTAGACTTTGGCTAAATTTAATGGCTTCTGGTTTATGTCCCCGTGAAGCCCCCTTAACTGGGTATGCTGCATCTCCAGTTCTCCCACCATCGCTGAGGTCAGTTTTTTGGGGGTGGGTGGGGGTGGGGGGAGTTAGCTGCTTTGTTGGCCACATTGTAGGGGCTCTGTACCTTGCAATCATCTGTTGCCACCTTGGGCTTGAACGGCCCTTCTGCCTCAAATATCTGTCCATTCCAGGCCTTAAAACGCACAGCTTTTTCTGAAGGCTTCTCAGCTGACCCTTCCCTCCACACTGACATGTTCAAGCAGTGGATGGTGATGTGCTGAACCGCCTCCGAGCTCAGCAGGTGAAGGAAATTCATCTGGACTCTACCAATGTTGAATTCCAGCTGTTAAGGTGACAGAGATAATGTGAAAACTAAGACATCCCATCCCAAAGACAGTGAGTGAGGTACACCCAGTAGGCTTAGAGTGGTGCAGTTAGTGCAAGCAGCAGCAAAATATTTAGTGTATTAATGTACAATACAGCTGTCCCCATGGGCATAAGGTGTACCCCTCCACTCCTTGGGGGAGGCTAGCCCATCGGGAGTGGCCCCTGTGCCCAACAGAGGAGTCCCAAGCACTCCCCCATCTCCTGCTGGTGGGCCTGAGCCCCAGGCCACCAGTTGGAGCTGAAACCCCACCAGCTTCGGGGAGGAGCATGGGTGGGCCACAGCCTGGGTTTGGGGAGGCTTAGCCTCTCCTGGCTTATGATACCTGCTGCCCATGCCTGTGTCCAACTTTTTCACTTTGCTAAATGGGCAATTTAAACAGCTGTTGTGGGGTGAATCAGTTCAAAATCACACTGAAGTCCTTGTAATGTGCTACAGACAAGATTTTTGTTACTGTGTAGGTCTGGGGGCTGGTACTTGACTCCAGATGTGAACATCACAGGGTTCTGGAATTAAAGTTTTAACTGGGAGCGCTTTTTGTATTCAATCTATATGCCCAATGTGATCCTGGCTGGATGCCGAACCAGCCTGGAGAGTTTTCTTGTGTTTGATTTTGCTTCCCTGTGCAGGGGACACAGAGATTGCTAACTTTGTAATATACTGAGGAACCTGTTAATCTAGTAAGAAAAGTAATGAGTCACTGGTTCAAAACTTGCTTCTGCAAAGAAGCAGGGTGAGATGAGGCCTATCTATCATAACTGCACAGTTCTGTTAGACTAGTCTGGCACAGCTTTAAACAACAAAGGGTTTGAAAAATGTTTTCAAACCCGCCTAGGCCCTCAGTAAGGAAGCCTAGAAGGCAAGAAGCAGGCTGTGCTTTGACCAAGCAGAATTCCATTCCTCCTGCTATTGAATCTTCTGCTCAGTTGCAACATTGTGAGAGTTCAGGGCTCTGTAAATAATCCTGAAGACAAATCCTTTAGCGAGTCATGCAGTAAGGGCCGTGACAGGACAAACTTTTACCACACTACCCAGCCAATACACCTTTGAACTAGTAGCAGCCCATCTAAGGACTGGAGGGAAATTTGGTCTCAATGGCTTCTCTGTTAAGGGACCAATTAATGGCAGTTGTGGGGGTGGGTTTTTTTTTCAGGTGGCAAGTGGGCTCTCGATTTTATGTCAGGATTTCTTGAAGCCAACAGTGAGTTCTGAACATTAACTCCTTGCAGGCTCCATCCACCATTGATGCTGATGCAGCAAGCATCACTATTCTGTTTCTGATTGGTTTGATGTTTCATAGTATGTAGGTGGCTTGTTTTGGCTGAATTCTTTCTTGGAACATAGAATATCAGGATGGGAAGGGACCTCAAGAGGTCATCTAGTCCAACCCCCTGCTCAAAGATAGTGAACAATTCCCACTAAATCATCCCAGCCAGGGCTTTGTCAAGCCAAGCCAGGCCTTAACCTCTAAGAAAGGAGAGTCCACCACCTCCCTAGGTAACCTATTCCAGCGCTTCACCACCCTCCTAGTGAAAGTTTTTCCTAATACCAGACCTAAACCTCCCCCACTGCAATTTGAGACCATTACTCCTTGTTCTGTCATCTGGTACCACTGAGAACAGTCTAGCTCCATCCTCTTTGGCACCCCCCCTTTCAGGTAGTTGAAAGCAGCTATCAAATCCCCCCTCATTCTTCTATTCTGCAGACTAAACAATCTCAGTTCCCTCAGCCTCTCCTCATAAGTCATGTGCTCCAGCTCCCTAATAATTTGTTACCCTCTGCTGGCCTCTCTCCAATGTTTCTACATCCTTCTTGTAGTGTGGGGCCCAAAACTGAACACACTACTCCAGATGAGGCCTCACCAATGTCAAATAAAGGGGAACAATCACGTCCCACGATCTGCTGGCAATGCCCCTACTTATACAGTCCAAAATGCCATTAGCCTTCTTGGCAACAAGGGCACACTGACTCATATCCAACTTCTTGTCCACTGTAACCCCTAGGTCCTTTTCTGCAGAACTGCTGCCTAGCCATTCAGTCCGTAGTCTGTAGCAGTGGATGGGATTTTTCCGTCCTAAGTGCAGGACTCTGCACTTGTCCTTATTGAACCTCACCAGGTTTCTTTTGACCCAGTCCTCTAATTTGTCTAGGTCCCTCTGTATCCTGTCCCTACTCCAGCATATCTACCACTCCTCCCAGTTTAGTGTCATCTGAAAACTTGCTGAGGGTGCAGTCCATGCCATCCTCCAGATTATTAATGAAGATATTGAACAAAACTGGCCCCAGGACCGACCCTTGGGGCACTCTGCTTGATACCAGCTGCCAACTAGACATGGAGCTATTGAGCTCGACAATATAACCAGCTTTCTATCCACCTTATAGTCATACAATACTGTTTCTGGTCCCGAGTTGGATGAGAGTGCATTTGCAAGCACCTCTTTGTAGAGACATGCATGGGGGAATTTAAAATTCTGTGGTGAAATCCTGCTCCCATTGAAGTCAATTAAGACTTAGGATTACACTCTAAAGTGCTTGTGCACATGAGCTGAAGTGTTTTTCACAACCATTTATGGAAAGTGAATACAAAGAGATATGAATGAAGGGACTTAATTTAAAAGTTCAACAAAATATTTTTGGAAGCATGTTTGGAATATTCACCTACTTCTACTAATGATACTGGTAAATTACCCATGTGTTGGTAGAACCTTAGCATTCATTCCTTGATCACTATGGACTGTACACTAGCTAGAGAGGAGGTGGGGCAGTCTAATCAGGGTTGTCATGGTTTCAGCCATAATACAGACAAAGAACAGTGTTAGAATGTAATGGGGGAAGAATAAGCAGCAAATTTTCTTTGCAAAACTTTTAAAAACAGCAATATAGGAACTAATACATACCCAATAATGTGAGGAAATTGATACAGCAGTAGTAAATTCTACCCCCTTAGGCACAAATCAACATACAGTGTTATGCACTTCCCAAATCCCACTTTAACACCATAGCATTTGCTTTCTAGTGGGAGGAGAAGCCTGCTGAGAGACAGTGGTAGAACTGTGTGTACCTTAGAGGCAGTGATAGGGCTGAGACATGTCTGTCCACCTTTGGTGAAGTTACAGGTGACTTGAATGGTGTCTGAAGAACAGCCGAGATTTGGGTCAATCCAGTAAATACCTGAAGAAAGGGAGCAATCTGGGATGAGGAAGAGTGGGGGAGTGAACCAGTCAGCATTTCCCGTGCATGAGATCCAGAAAGGTGTCAGGAGATGAAGTGATTTTATAATTTCTCTGCATACTGTAAATACGCTAATCCCCTGCTTTAACTGGCCCTATACATGTATCCCTCTTGCAGCTGGGAGAATTCCCAGGACGTGATTGTGCTGCTTACCATCACCCATCTTCTGTTCACAGTTCATGAGGTCTCGACAGATGCGTGCAGGGTTCTCCTTGGTTCCCAGGGGTCTTTTGATGCTCTGGATGAGGTTGCTGAGGTAGTGTAGAGTCTTAAAGATCTCTCCTTCCTGGTCTAGCATCAAAAGGTCTGAATGTTGATAGCTCTGCTGTGGAAGAGAGAAGATGGCAGTCAGGCACTGACTGTTGAGCTTGACAGAACTGCTGCAGTTTGAGAATCCCCCACAAACAAATGCTGCCTTGGCTAGACATGGCATCAGAACCCATAACAATGGTAACTGATCCCTTTGTATTCTTGGGAAAAACACCACAGGCAAAAGGCACAGTCAGTAATGGAAGTGACCAATGCCACTCAGTCCAAACAGTCATAGCTAGCTGTTTTGAATTGGGAACTTTCCCACATGCACACTATACAGAAGGAAGCATGACTGATACTAGATGGTCCCAGCTATTCATCACTGTTCCTCAAAAGAGAAGCAAAATATTAAGAGGGCAGAAACACCCTAGGATTCTATTCAGAGAGCACAAGCATTCTCTGATGGAAGCCCATCCCAGTCCAGTCCTGGCAATAATGTGCATTGGCTAAACTTTTGCAAGCTTACTTTACGATGCGGATGATGCCTCCCCACCTTTTTCCAACAGCAGAACAGAAGCATTCTAGGTCTTGGAACTGATGGGGGCCTTAAACATATTCGTTTGTTCTCAGTGTAAACAGTGGGTTCTTTAGAAAAGAAGCAATGCATTTGTAATCTAGAGCACACCTCTTCCTGAATAGAAACATTCTGAACGCATCTCAGATTGAGAGTCCTTTAAATTATCAAGAGAGACTGAACATCTCATTGAAAAGAGGTGCGAGAAAGGAAAGGTTAAGGTTTGCACAAAATTAACAAAGCAAAGTCTAATCCTGCAGTCTTTATACAGGCAAAATTCCTACTGAAGCCAACTGAGTAAGAACCATGCATTCAGGCTGTGTGTTATATACTGGTAGAGGGATAGGATTATGGAAGGCAATTGAGAAGATGGACTTGCTTTACATAAAAAGAGCAGGCAAGGTGGCATGAAAGGCTGTTTCCCCTCCTTAGAATTTACACAGTGCAACACTCTACATCTGTATCAAAGCTTGGTAGGTTGAAAAGCATGCTGGTACCTCTGTAGACTTGAGTGCAGTGTTCATGTCCATCATTGTCTGGAATGCACCAAAGCCATCCTGTTGCTGGTGGAGGAAAATACGATGATGGCATTTTAGGAGATCAGTGCCCTTGGCACAGGCAGTACATGTTTCTCTATATCTAAGTGCCAGATACAAGCAATATCCTGCTAGAATGATATCTTCTGCTCAGTCCACGTAGTGGGGATGTGCTAGGGGACATCAGGGCACTTGCAAGTTTCTGAGCTCTGCATATGTTCACATGTGCGTGTCATAACTTCACTCACTATCAAATCTATTGTATAGAATAAAACTCAGCAACTTACAAATGAAGCTGGAATTCTTGTTGACCCCTAGAAACCAAAAGAAAAAACTTAACTGTGACTGATTTTTATGATCAATGCATAATATTGTTAAGAATTTCTGATCCCCTTTTGAGATTATCCCTCTTTCCTGTGGGGTCCTCACTACAGAGGGGAGAGTAGCAGCAATGTTATTTCCTATATTGCACTTTAGAGCTTCAGCTCTAAGTGCTTTACAGACATTAGTTCATTCAGACATGTAAACTCCCTGTGAAGTTATTTATTATCCTTATTTTATAGGAGAAGTCAAAGTATAATTTCCAAAGGAGTGAACTGTCTCTTTGGATAGGGCCTAGCCACCTTCAATAATAGAGCTCATCATCCTCTGAACTCTTTCCCGCTGTACATACCGGAGGCCCGGGGAGTCCTCGTGGACCTGGGGGACCCTAAAGAGAAAAGCATCAGTAAGTAAAATGCCAGCAGTGAAATTATTCATCTTTGTATCCCAGAAAAAGATGAGCCCCCTCCCATATCTGTCCTCTCCCAAAAATCTTCCAGCTCTTCAACATATTTTATTGTCCTCCAGCTCAACACTTTGTGGGGACAGGCAGTGGCCACATCTACCCACAGTGCAACTTTTCACTATGCTATATTGTCTCCTAATGTAGCTCTCATGCTTTTTTCATCCTTAGTGGCACATGGCTGCACCTCTCTGATCCCATGCCATCCCCCCATTTTTAAAACTTTCCATACTGTCCATAGTTCCTCTCACTCCCTCCTAACTTTGCAGTACCTGGTTTTGCTGCACATCAGTTTATTCAAGCAAGGATAATGACTGCCAGAAAACAGTCTGAAATACTCACCCTTGGACCTTGCAAACCCTGCAGAAGAAAATCAGGAGGAGTTTGTCAAATTGCATGTTCTAATGTAGTGTCTTTCATCCCAAGAGTTCCCAGTATGGTTTAGAAGCTATATCAAAATGCAGCCCCATTGGAGGGCAGCAGGAAACCTGGGCCCAGCATATTGGACAGCAATGGTGGGAAGGGAAATTATGGTAAAGGATATAGAGGCAGAAGCCCCAGTTATTTGAAAAGTGCCTTGGGATCTTTAATATCTACGCAGAGCAGAAAGGGACATCTTTTTATAAAAATCTCCTCTGAAAAATGCGCACAGAGTAAAAACTGCATGAAACTCACTGTATCTATCTTGGAAAGATGAAAGGGTGATTTAGTTTGGTCCCTCCTATTCCACCTGTCTGGTATCCTCTGTCTACCCAATCTGAGAACAGCCTCCTATGCAGCTGCAGTACCTGAAGGAGCACTTACCGTTTCACCACGGCTGCCTTTGTCTCCTTTGGGACCCTATTTAAAGAACGACATAGAACATGATTAGAATCAGGCAGGCTTCTAATCATCATGTTGATGGTTTGACATGTTTTGGAAAAAAACCCTCTGCATGTGGCCCAACTGTATCTCTAAACAAAACATGGCTGGTTGTCTTACTTGTCTTTCCTTCTTTGGGGAAAAAGGGGCTAGTGTTATTGAAAGTTTCACAGGTTACAAGTGGAGTGAACAAAAAGGAATGTTTATAAACTTCCAGGCTGAAGTATGGCTAAACATATGCATGGCAAGGGAGCAGCCTCTTGGTAACTGATACAGCACCTCTGGTGCATATATGCTGTTTGGTGTCAGAGTTGCAAGATGTGTACTTGTTCTGAACCCCACCTGCTGATTAGGGTTTTACATATTTCCTTCCCTAGGACATCTAATTCAGCTCATCCCTCCTCATTTTTAAAACTAATGGACTAATCCTTATCAACATCCGTTCCTGTGTGCGTTTCGCTGCTTCCCCCTTATTTTATGATGCCATTTTATTTGACTTTGAAAGATTTTATTCTCTCTTTTTAGGAAGTTTTCAGTGAGTGCGCCCTTTTGGATTTTAGGAGTTGGGGTGGAAAGAGGAGTCCTGGGCCAGGTCTTCAGAAGTGCTCAGAAACTAACATTTTCCATTGTGATACTTGGCCAAATTTTCAGAGGAGCTCAGCACATTTGGTGCTAAACTCTTTTGAAAATCTCACTTCTTGCTGAGGTACCTAAATGTGAGAGGAGTTCTTTTCCAAATCGGGCTCCACAGCTTTTAAATAAAACTATATCACCCTTAATCTAATCTGTCCCACCCCAAATCCATACTTAAATAGGGCTGTTGCTAATTTATAAACTAAGAATTCCCACTACCCCTGTGACTGCAGCTGCACTTTTGTTGGCTTATTCTATTAAAAAAAACTTTTTTTGTCCTGTTAATTCAGATGAGGTTTAGGCTGTACTTGTACATAGCTAGGAAGTAAAATTCAGAGACTTCTGAGGAAGCAGCAAGTACTGGTCTAAATACCCGCAATCATTATGAGCTATAAAAAGTAAGGGCAGAGAAAATAGACACACTTACTGAGCTTCCTGTGTGACCCAGAATTCCAAGCGGCCCAATGATACCTTCCTTTCCCTAAAACAGAAAGCAAGAAAAAGACATTTATGAACTGGGGTCTAGAGAATGGAGGTCATTTCTTACCAAACTAGACCTGTTGAATATCACAGGGCTCCATAACCAGTACAAAAATATAGTGATTCCCCATTCTTGTCCCCTTTAAGGATGCTGGAGTTGTCTTTTCATTCCTAACAGCTGAATCAGAGACATTTTAAAGGACAAATTGCTACACTAAAACGTCTGCTGTGCTGAGAGCCCATGGGTTTAAGGAGCATCTCTGGGATCTCATACATTTTCAAAAAAGTGTCTTCCTGGTTTCCTTTTCCACAGAAATCAATCCCAGCAGCGGGAACTAACTTATTGTATCCACGGGATGGGCATTCATAGCCCAGAACTCCTGTCCTCCTTCCACCATAAAGCTTTTGAACTGCAGGTTGCTACTTCCATTACTTCAGTGCACTATTAATGAATTCACTGCAAGGAGTATGTAAAATAAGACCTGACTGGACAATGAGACCATATCTTTGGAAAGTTGTTTTATTGGACAGTTGAGTCTCGTCATGGTGGGGAATCTCTACTGGAGACTAGCAGCATTGTAAAAAATTGCCTTCCAGTAACATAGCATGCTGTACACAGCTAATTTAAACCTCTATTTACATCAAAATTCATCCTAGTGACTTAAGGGGACAACAACAATTAGTTGCTTAACTGGAGTTTGCTAGTAAAGAGGCAATAGAATTGTACTCAGTATGTTTGGGATAGTTTGAATGTGGTGTTGAGAACAAAGGTTGCCAAGTAAGGATGGCATAGTATCTTGTGCTTGTGTTACTGTATGACCCAGCTGAACTGCAGGTTCTGATTAGCGTGTATGTCAAATGTGCTGTGTTAAAGTCCACTTTAGTCCCCCTTTCTGTGCAGCTCAGGGTTTGGCCCACAGACTGTCCTGAGAAAAAGAAGGGGACGGGGGTGAACAAGAAAGTTCTAAAACTAGAATAAAGTTTAAAGAACTCACCATGAGACCTGGCGGTCCCCGTGGGCCCTGAATTCCTTTGAACCCGAGGTTTCCTGGTGGTCCCTGTGGATAAAAATCAGATATAAATATTTAAAGACCCTCAACAGATGCACACAAGGTTTGTTTCTTTGCTAACTGCTCTGGAATAAAGACAGAAATGTGACCAGTTGTATGTAAGTCCTGATTTTTTTTTAAACTGTCGACCCACTCCCATGTTCTGCAAATCCTCACCCAGCCCCATTCTCTAGAAAGCAGGATGGTCCTTTTTTTTTTGGTAACTTAAATCTAAGGTCACATGAGATGTTCAGATAAAACGGGTGTAAAACCTACATAAGGGCACACAATACCAGTGTCACCCAGTAGGGTCTTTTGATAGGATAACTATAGATGATGAAGATGGGAGTCTCTTCTGACAAAACGAGGGCAATAGAGACATTCACGAGTCTAAAGACCATTAGAGGGGATAAATGTTCCATCCCACCATCCATCCTGGTGGGAACTGAGCTCCACCAAGATGACTGTAACTTCAGTGTTTTAGGGATGATTTTAGAAGTTGAGTGTGGCTCAAACAGCTAAAAAGAAGTAAACTAAAGTAATTAGGAATCATCATTTGGGTACAGTAGTTTCTGGAGAGGCACCTGTAAAGAACTGTGCTGCCAGTGGATTTCCCAAGAGCTTGGAACTTCAAGAAGCACATGGCTGTTCCCCGTAATCCATCTGGCACAGTAAAGTGAGGAATGGAATGTCTGCCTTAGACAGACACTATAGAGCCTATGAGATACAAATAAGTGTCTTACCTTTGGCCCAAACATGCCTGCAATCCCTGGAAATCCTGACTCGCCAAAGTCCCCCTGGAAATAACAGCCAAGCAAAGACAAATGAAAGAGCAACCAAGAGCAATACATTGTATCTTAAATGGCCTATCACCAAAAGGTTCATGACACTTAGGTTGAAAAATACTTATGGATGTTTCTATTTCTCTCTCTCTCTAAGCCTGGAATTATGAAGACTTGGAAAGGAAATTAGCTGTTCTGGGAAAGAGAATTGGAGATCTTCCCATCTGGTTGAATTAGGATATTAGCATAGTCTCTCCTCCCCACTGCCAAGTTGGTAGAAAACATAATAGGGTACAGCTTGGGAGTTTGGGCCAGGGTCAGGGGATTGGAATGTCTGCTCTATGAGCTGTCCTTAAAGGTCTCTACGGCCCATACCTTTGCACAGCTTCAGACACTGATAACTGTCAAATGAAAACACTGATTTGCTTTTTAATACAAACTAAGCCAAGCTGACTCCTCATGAAGGCCTATTTTAAGCTGCAGTCATTTTGTCTGTCGAAAAGTGTGTGATTAGAACTTTAAAAACCAGGAAACAAATATTTTTTCAACTCTTGCCCATTTCAAATATGCCTCTAAGGATTATTGCTCACATTTTCAAGGGAAAAAAAATCACCTTTGAACAGTTAGGGTGTGTGATCCAAACTTGGATTAATACATAATGGACACTGTCATAATACATGTAACTAATAATAAAAATGGACGAAACACAAATCAGCATGTGAACACCCTCATTTCTATATTTTGAGATGCACGCTCTTTGGTAGCTATAGACTAACTGAATATCAACATGCAAAGTGACTCAGGATGGTTAGGAAAAGATTAGGACAAAAATATAAGCACAGTGACTCTAGAATCCTAGTAATGAAAGAGATGGAAACGTGTCTTGTTCAGCCCAGTTGTAAATGATTTAGGTGATGAGGATTCCACCACTTCTCTTACAAGGTGATCCCAGAGTCTAATAGACCTTGCTGGTAGGAAGCTTTTCCTGCCATGGTAGTGAGAAATTGCTTGGCAAGCCAAGGCCTGTTTGAAATCTGTAGAGTACAAGAAGGTTTCCAAGGATACCAAAAACCTTAACTACCTATTTATGGCTCCTGGAAAGGAAACATACTGCTGCTGCTCCCACAGTAGGAGAATCTTTCCCCATGGAGTGGCTGGCAGCACAAATAAATGCAAAGCAAAAAGGGATCTGGAGGAAAAGGCAATGTGTACTAAGTTAGAGGAATCTTATCCAAGAGGCCTGGATCAATATTTACGTAGCAACCTCCAGGAATGAATATTGGGTACATGAATCTGCCATTCGTATATACAGAAAAGAACATAAATGGGACTCGAATTGACATTGCGTCTTCAGCCAGCAGCCTATGACCTGCTTGGCCACTTAGACTCTTCTTCTAGGATGGTGGCGTATGCAGCATACTAGTCTCTCACACTCTCTTAAGGAGTGGCACTGCCCTTGGAGTGAAGGAAGACAGCTCACCCATTCCAGAGGAGAATGGGGCCCAACACTGGCATAGACAGATATAATCTTAACATATGGCTAGGTATTTATCCATGGCTTAACTGCACTGATGATCTCATTGTTTGTGATGCTTGGCCTATCTTGGAAGCGGAACAAACCGGCCACCATGCACACACATTTCAAACAGTTGAAGATCCCATTGGATGCAAAGGCAAACAGATGTTGAGCAGACAGAACGTACAGTAAGAGATTTAATTTGGTTTCTTTTTAGGGGATCTCTAAATATTAGGGATAGTAAGGGATGCAAATGCATGTATGAAGTGCTGACCATTTGCTCTTCACTGTACAAGGCACAGAAGGGATATCATTTCTGCCCCACGGCATTTACAGTATGAGCTATTAAAACTCCCAATATGGCATCAGCCTTCAGCCTGATACACAGCACTAGGCAAGGCATGGCAATCTTACAAGTGCAATACATAAAAACAATAAGCAGCAGCAGCAGCCTGGTTTAGTGCGCACACCCCATTACATTTCATTTCCTTTGCTGAGGCTGGTCAGTTTTATGGCTCTCAGGGACACCAACCACTTGATTCTCATAGGGCATGTCAGCACAGCAGCTGGGAGCCATAAATACCAGTGTTATACATGCACTAGCTGTGGTTAAACTAGTGCCTAAAAATAGCAGTGTAGCTGCAGTGGGATGGGCAGTGACTTCAGTTGCTCAGGTACAATCCCGCTCAGCCCCATAGGTACATACTTGGGTGGCCAGCCTGAATTGCCACGAGGAGCGCTGCTAGTTTTAAGCACTAGCTCAAACAGAGCTAGTGTATGTTTGTCTATCTGCATTAGAAATTACAGCTCCCAGCTGCTTTGAAGACAATACCCTCTGACAATGCTCTTGGCTCTGGACTTACCACTACGCTACCATTGATAACACACCAGGAGATATCTTTATTGCTAAGTACTGCTCCTAAATCTCTTGCTCTACCAAATGCAAGCTGCAAGGTTCCTTTTATACCTTTCTTATCCTCGGTCAACTTACTCATCGCTAATTCTTAGAAGTAGGGATGCTGTGTAGTAGGACAGACACCAAGGAGTGTAATATAAAGTAATGGCTGCAGGGTGTGTAACATTCAAATTGTGATTGACAAGGATTCATTTGAGTGGGTGCAAATGAAAGTGTGATTGAGTGGAATGAGCTTGGTAGTCTCAGCTCCGTGCTAGTGGGCCCCTGTCCAACATTAAAGAGCACCAGTACTGAAGAAGCAGGTCTGTACTGACATGTAATTGCACCTGTTCAGTACAGCTGCTCAGTACATGATGCCATTCCACTCATGTTTGTGAACTCCAAACTCTCACAGACGCCGCCATTTAAAAGAGGAACATGGAGTGACGTGCACAGAGTTCCACAACTGCCCGGCCTTGGGAAGCATGCACTGAAATTGTGTATCTGTGCTACAGAAATGCATGCAGTAGAGCATCCCAGCACTCCACCCTCCTATGCACTGCTAGGACTCTGAGCCACCTCTTGCAGGTAGAAGAACTACAGTAAGATACAATCATTTAAATTAACACAACTAACTGGCTGTCCTTTGGGTCCTGGCTCTCCTGGGCTTCCTGGGAGCCCCATTCCTCCTTGTGTACCCCGTTTCCCTGTTGGGCCAGTCTGCCCAGGCAATCCTCCTTCACCCTACAAAGAACACAGAATTAAAATCATTCCAGTGGATCAGGGATTAAATATAAAAACATATACCATGACATTGGCCATTTCTGTTGCATATGACAAGGTGGAAAAATACTGGCCACTGGGGTAGGGGATGTGACTTCATCTATGTATCACACTGGGTTCTTACAAGATGCATAGCATGAAGCCAGTAATAGACATCAGTGTGTTCCTAGAGGTAGTTCACCAAGACCTGGAGTTAAAAACACAGCTGTACAAGGGGCACGCATTGTAGCATTTGAGGAGTAAGATTCATGCTCCCCCTCCTTTACACCCTTGCATGCCTGCTTGCCCTACCCCACACAATTTCTCAGTCTTCTTTGAACAAGGCTGGCGACAGATGATTAATCCATCTGAAATGCTAAAGGAATTCCGAGGTTTCAGTTCAATAACTTTAATCCAAAAGTTACAAAGCTAATATTTGCCCTGGAACCAACTTCTCAACTCAAAGACGATAAAGGGGCATCCAAGACCCAGCATCTCAACTCCTTACCCCTCCCCGACCTCGCAACACTCCAGTGGTAAAGGCTCAAGTATCAATCAGTGGTGACAGCCTGTTATTTCTACCCAGGGCAGCTGGGGGGCAGTAAGTGACAACTTAATGGCAATGCATTAAATGAGTAGAATTTGATTCAAATTCTTCCCGCCTCTCTAAACCCAGCTGGAATCCTTTTTACAAATGGCTAAATCATTACTGGGTCTGCTTTGTATCCTGTGATCCACGTGGGACTGGGCAAGAACCAGTGTGAAATCTAGGAGTCACTAAACAAGCCTTTCACTGCTTCCTCTGGCTCAGAACGGTGCCCCAAACCATACCGGTTCCAGCAGTTCAAGCCCTGTTGGTGCTAGCTGAAAACCTAGCAGTGTGAGCTTCTATCCCAGTAGTGCCTGCTAAGACACTAACAGTACAGACTTCCAAGGATCCAAGACCTTCCCAAAGGAGGTGCCTGGTCATGCTTGCTAGGAGTCTAACAGTCTGAGCTTCCTAAAAGCAATGTGGGCCAGGACAGGCTGTGTGAACTTCCTTGCCACCTTCCCAAGTTCACACTTGTTTTTAAAAAACAAACAAAAACCAACCCACTACCACAGTGAGGTGGAAACTGACCTTAAATCCTGGTGGCCCCTGTGCTCCGGGGAGACCAGGTGTGCCGGGGTTCCCTCGTTTTCCCGAAATCCCTGTTGTACCTTCTTCCCCATCATCTCCCTGTTCTCCCTATAAAACAAGTCCAAGAGAGAATACAGAGAAAGTCACCCTATTCTTCTAGGCATGCTCACCCCTTTGAAAAGGCAGCCAGAGCAGCGTGACTACAGCTACACTGGGTGGGCGTGGCTGGCATGGCGTGCATTTATGAATGGCTGTGTGAGCATGCGCATATGCACAAGATTTTGCAGCACATGGATCTGCGCATACAAGAGCCTGTTTGTTTGGCTGTGAGAGTCACTTTACTTACACACATGGAGACATCTGCCTGAGTTTGTATGTGTGAAGTCTGTGCAGTGGTGTACATGGCCCACTCTGTGTATGTAAGACAGCATGACTATAGCAGTAGGTGTGTCAATTTCTACTGCTTTATCCTTTGCTCTTCCCTCCTCTGGGGTAGTGTCTGAAAACTCTTATATTGGGACACCTTAAGCAAACTTACCTGCAGCCCAGCTGTGCCATCCTTCCCAGGAACTCCGTCCACTCCAGGAGAACCCTCCTGACCTTGCCTTCCCACTACTCCCCTAGGACCAGGTAACCCAACAGGACCCTACAAACACAAAAGAATTAGTGACTGAAGTGTTGGGATGCCAGGGACTCATAAAAGGAAAGGCTGAATTTTCACCTACCGGCGAGCCTCTGCTGCCAGCGTCACCCTGTGCCCCTTGCTTTCCTTTTTGACCCTTAAAGCAAAAAAAGAAATAATTCTAGTATGGTCCCACCTGGGAAGCCCATTTTGGCCCATGCAATGGAGAGCAGTTTAAAAAGGAGATGTATGAGGTCAGTTGCTACAGCAGAAGGAGATTAATTATTATTTGGTTTTATTACAAGTGGTTCTCTAAGAGTTTCTGGGTTATCTGCTTTAGACGGCAGGATGAATAGCCAGAAGGAAAGTCCCTACATTTTCCTAATATAGAACAGATGAATTTGAGAGAGAACGCCACAGCACTGGCATGCATTACAACAAGATGCTCAAAAGTCATCCCATTCATCATTCCTTGGCAGCATCATGGAAAACCAACCACCAAGCCTTCTTCAGGGGACTCAGATAGGGAAGGTCTTATTCTGGTCTCTGATAGATTAGATCGTTTCCCCCCTGTCCTGGAGAGTTGGAGGTAAAAGCTTCCTATGGCTAAAATCTGTAATGCTGATTTGCCAATGAGGGGAGGGGAAGTTTCAAAGCAGCAAGTATGCGGTCCTGATTATTAGCTAGGAACAAGGATTAACTCCTGCAATATGAATGGAACACTTGGCCTCATCACCTTTGCTAGGATTCAGAAGCTTTGAAGCTCTGTCATGTGCTAACACATTTTTAAAAAATTAACCAAGTGTTTCCCGTATCACTTCTCCATCTGCAGACAAGTCTCTGAAAACTGGCCAACTGTGTAGAACAAGAGCTACTGTTACTCATTAGATCCACGGGCAGTTCCAGATCTACTATGGGTGATAGGGTGTATCTTTCTTTGAATGCAGTGGCTGGTGAACTCTCTGTTAAAATCACCTATTGTAGATTAGTCTATTTGGCATTATGCCAATTCCCATATCTTGCAGGATGGAATGTGAATTAGCTGAGTATTGAGGTCATGCACTTAAATTTGGGCAAAACAAGTCTCTGGTGGTTAACGGACTGGGAAGCTGTAGAGATAGACAGGAAAGTAGAAGTAGGTATTGGTATAAATTCAGTTCAGATAGAACCACATGTGGTGGATTCTCTTGGTTGCGGGGGGAGCAGTTAGAGGGAATGACCTTTTGAGAAGCAGGAAAAATGGAGAATTGTGTGGATAATGGACTCTAGATTTGGAAGGTTTTAAGACAGAAAAGTTTTATGGTTGAAACCGAGCTAGAAAGAGAGACACTTGCCTAGTTCAGATTTCCCCCAGGGGCAGACATGCCGATTGTGGTCCAGAGAGGTAGAAACTGACGTGGTGTGGGAAAGAGGGACCACACCAAGGTCCCAAGTCATGTAACTAAGGACCTGCTAGGGATTCATCCCCAGTGCTAGTACTGTAATTCTCTTGATCTTCTCCAGCCCCAGGAAGCCAACAAACTAATGGGTTTGGACTCACAAATCAATATTTACAGCCCTCTTACTGAATTACCCATGGTCATTTTCAGCCACAGACCAATGAACAAGCCACATACTCTTGGAAAAACCATGACAGTTCTGATTTCACTTCAGTTTTAAGCTTTGGGTGCCATAAATCCACCCCCTTGAAACCTACCTCTTCACCTTTGGATCCCTTTGGCCCTGGCTGGCCTGGTGGTCCAGGATGCCCCTAGAAAAGATGAGAAAGAAAATCTGTTTGAAATACTTTTCTGGCAGCATCTTGCATGAAGTATAAAGAGCAGCATTTGCTGCGTCCCTTACAGCACTGACCATACGGAATCAATTACTGGGAGCAGCCTTTGCTCTCACAGCCCTCTTGGGGAATGAGGAATAAGAGACCATCTCCAGAGACTCTTATTCTGGAGAAGCAGCATTGTCTCCTCATTGCTTGGGTTGGGTTGGGATAACTGTTTGACTTTGAGATCCACAATAAAGAGCAGGTAAAGGATCAGGCCCCTCAATGAAGAGAGTTACAGCTTTGGTTTTTAAAGCAGATCCAGTAGTTTTTGCAGCAAATACCATGATGATGCTTATGGTATTTGCCTCCTTCTCTCTCCTGAGCCCTCCCTCTTTTGAATCTAGATTTCAGATGTCTCAAAGCCAGCTACGAAGGGGAGAGGAAGAGAGATAAAATCGATCACCCTTTCAGAAATCTGTAACATTCCCCTTCCCGTCACATATATGCACCCTCCCTCTTCCTATTCTGATTTTTGTAGTGGATTTTGCTGATGGCAAAGCAGCAGGATGTGTATTCTCTAACCATGAGACATCCTGGACTTATTCCAAAGATGATGTAGCAGGTTATTGCCTGTCTGCAGATCTCTCTCATTGTAGTTTCTAATTGTCTGCTGTTTCTGATCCTCCTGTTTCTATACCTCCTTCTCCAGAGCTGCCTGCTTCTGTTGATTATCTTGGGGCAATTCAGAGGTTAGAATCAAAGAGCTATGAAGGATAAATGGATCACCTAACCCCATCTAATCATGTCACAGATCACTGAGATTTGGACTTAAAAAATAGAACCTATAACACTCTTTCTGTAGCCTCACAAAGAGTGGAAGTCATTTCAAATTTGACTGACACTGTCTAATATGTTTTAATATGTTTTTGCACTCCAGAGTTTATAGCTCTGATTGGAGAGAGGAGAGAAACCAGATAAGATGATTTTCAGGAATGGTATTCATTGAAGCTTTGAGCAGATGCAGCTCAGGAACTAGAATAAGCCTAGATAGTACAAACAGTATGAATGTCTTTGGGGATCTGTTACATGTGTGTACTGTGAAGGTATGCACAGCATCTCCAATTTCTATTAAACAGCCTTATACTACTATGTAAGTGTGTAACAATAAGAGCAATATGGCGCGGATAGCAAAACAGCATTGACATGAAAGAAACTTGACAATACCCCATCTATGTTCACCCCACAGACATTCTGGCCACTTCTCTCGAGCTGAAACGCTTTTGCATTATTTGTGTACAACTGAGTAATATATTCATGTTTGAAATTGCACTTAGAAATGAGGAGACATGGGAGCATCCAATGCTGTGTGTAGGGCAGAGTGTTCTACGCTGGGTAGAAAGTGAAGTGATTGTTTTATTTTATAACCCTCCTTTGAAGAACACCCTAATGAATGCATCTAAGAGCTGTGTAAACATAACAGAGCAGAACCTCGGCAGATGTACATTGAAAAGCTCCACAGACTTCAGTGAAGCGATGCCGCGTTAAATCAGCTAAGGATCTGGCCAGAAGGCTCTGATGCACCGTTTGTTACTACATTCCCCACTGTTGTTTATGGAATGATTAACAGCGAGACAGCCAAGCCAACGTTTAGGGCTTATTTTTCAAAACTTGAGAACATCAGGGCTGAGTGCAAAAAAAACTGTGCACGTGCATGTTTAATTTACAGGCCACAAATTACCACCATTATATGCAAAAACTCTAGTACTTGAGCATGAAAATACCTGGTCAGTGGTTTGACCAATCATTTGTGCATGCACACAATCACAGCATCTACATGTACAAAGTAGGTGTATTTACACACAGCCCCCAGAATTTTGGGTTTTAAAAATCAGGCCTTCATTTTTTAACCGATTTTAGTCTTCATTAAACATGCCGGACTGGGAGCAGGTACAAAACGGGCAGCAGCAGGGGACAAACGTATCTCACGTTGCCCCTCAGCTTACCTAGATGGGCCTCTGTAGGAGCGAGAGGGGACCCAATCAATATGGCCTCTGCTGAGACTGCCAATGAGTGGTGGGGGCCTATTGTGATTTATGCAGTGTGGACACTTGTCCAGTGGGAACTGGACAAAGACCCAACTCATTCTTATCTAGTCCAGATACATGTAAAGCATTTCATACAGGTCACCAAACAGCCGTCCAATCTGAATCACTTTGGGTCACTACTGACAAGTTCTGGATTCAGACTTGTGACTTACAGGTGACTGTCCCTATATTAATATAATCATATTACATTACGAATCTCCCAAGCTTTTCCGTCCTCTTTTAATCATTAAAAACATCTGGTAAAACAGGTCTAGTGTCACAAGATTTGAATATGGGAAGCTGCTGCTGTCTCCGCCCCTACTTGTTTTATAGGAAAAATAAAATATACCATGTGACATAATTTGATTACACCTGCAGGAACCATAAATTTTATAGATCTAACTAGTCCTAAAAACCCCACTGAACCCTGGCACGTGGAAATGCACGTATTGAAGTTTGTAGCTCACCGTGCATTTCTTCTACTCCTCCTTTCCCATGCTGCTCCCCTGTTCTTTCTCCATTTGTCACATACACAGTAGAGTAAGATCAGATTAAAAATAAAATAAAATAAAATAAAATAAAATAGAGTCTTACAGGTAGACCTTGCTGTCCAGCTTTTCCTCTGTCCCCATCAAGTCCTTCCTGACCCTTAAATAAATGAGAGTGCGCATGTTAGTTTATTCTATGGATTCTCTTTCTATAGGTAAGCAGCAGTAGATGCTGCAGTCACAGCATACAGCGTGCTACCGGGAGATAATGAGTGGTAGGAGAATACGCACACAGCTGTATTCTGCCAATGCCGGGAAGGCAAAGTATATGAGTGGTGCTATGCAGATGAATGTATCACAGGGAAGCAAATGCTTTTCTTGGGCAAAAGGACCTTCCTCAAGCTAAACTCCTACCTCCTCCAATTTCTTCCCAACTCAGATTTCCCCCCTCTATAACTGTGGGCTCATTTCTGATTCTGAACACTCCCTCTCCTCTCCTTCCCCTCTGATCGGGAACAGCCTCCCTGTATCTCTCTGCCTCAATGATTTTCTCATCTGAAAACATCTCCTCTCCCTTGTCTAGATCACTTTCTTTCTCTCAGCATTATTATATAGCTCTGCTATTCTGTATTTAGTTGTATGTAGTATTATACAGCTCTGTACTCATACTGTATGAGAGACACTATACAAATGGAGGTCTGAACCCTGTAGGGCTAGTTTATACATTCTATACATACTGTAAATACCACCTTTTAAAAAGCAGGTAAGAGGCAAGTAGACATGGCCTCTTGTACATTCTTAGGGAAACAGCCATCTTGGATTAAATGAGCTAGATAACTGTTCCAAGTACAATGTACACTGTGTCAGGGATATTCATAGGAAACAGGCAGCTAAGAGTTACAACTAGCTATTATGTCACAATTTAAGCAGGAAACAGGGCTTACCTAATGCATCCATAAATACACAATGCCTTAGTTTAACTAAAGAATTGATTACTGATACCCCATAGAAAGACTACAGTGAGTAGCATTTCTCTGGGGACTCGTGGACAGACATTTGGAGATGATAAATAAGAGCATTTGGTACATTTTTGTAATTAATCATTCTCACTGACTGCTTCTGTTGTGAGGCAAGATCTAATCCTAAGAGATTCTTTTCAGACCAGCTCCAGTCAATCATGTTAAGAAGCTAGTGACAGAGGGACTGGAAGACTCTACAAAAACAAGACAGGAGTAAGGGGGACTCGTTCATAAATCTGGTCTTGGCTGAGAGAGCCCACAGCTAACTGAAAAGATTTTGGAAACTCCCAATCCACTAAGTTAATAGGGATCCCCTTGAAAACATCTAGCCTTGTGCCAGCAGCTACAAACCAACAGTTTCAGCTCTCACACAACATCATCATGACCTAGCTGTCTTGTGAGCAATTTCATCAAAGCGTTCTGAGCATGTTCCCCAGACCCCAGGATATTTCCTCTGGATTTAAGTCACTGATAAGAAGGTCCTGCTCATTCTCTCAGCCTTGCAAGCTCAGCTCAGATGAGTGACATTGTGGGATGCTGGTCCTAATGCTATCTGGTCTTTTCTTTGCCTTCAGCAACTGCTTTTTCACTTTAAGGAAAGAGATCTGAATCATTTGTCTGGGTCCTGAGTAAAGCAAACAAGCCGTGAACTGCTCACAAAGAGCAACCATGGTGAGATGTCACATAACAATAGCTTTTAAGCTTTGTGGCCTGTTACACAGATGAAGAACTTCTCCAAAGTTAGTTCCTAGGCAAATATTTAGAATAGGACTTACAGGGTAGCCAGGGTCTCCAGGCTCCCCTCGATCTCCTCTGTTGCCAACTGGACCCTACAGCAACACAATAAAGGTTCAAAGTAGATGTGAAATGCCAATGGTCCACTCCATCTGTTATGATCTTTAAATAGAGCATCTTCTATGATCAGGGAAAGAATCCAGACAGTTGGCTAGTCTGCATGTGCATCACACGCAAAAATCAGGCCACAAGATTAGAGAAGGGACCTGAAAAATATCTTACTCTGTCACCAGGTGGTCCTGGGGGGCCTTCTATTTTCCCATCATCACCTTGTTCTCCCTGTAGACATAAATATTAACGTTAAAACAGCCAGCAGCATACATGGCAGGTGGTCCTATAAGGGCCTGATCCAAAGCCGTTTAAAGTCAGTGGGAACCTTCCCAATGATTTCAGTGGGGTTTGAATGAGGTCTTAGGGATCGGATAAAAAGATCGCTTTAAAAGGGCACCAACTACTTAAAATAGTAATCACGTTTCTGTTCAAAGGTTTTTGTTTTTTGTTTTTCCTTGTTATTCTTACAAATGTGATTCTCAAAGGTGAATGACATGAGAGAAATATAAAGACATTCCTCTGGACTCTTTCCAGCTGGTGAACTTTGTGCTGAGTCAGTTTCACACCATTTCCGTGCATCTCTTTTGCACAGCAACATAGGGGAGAAAAAACATTATTTAACAATAGTCAAATGTGACTGCAAACCCACCAGATCTGAACAGGGGGCCTCAGGCAGGACTAATCCTGAAATTATTAAACTCTCCTTAAAAAGCAATTGACATCATCTCAAATTGAGAGGAGGCCCCTTTAAGTCTAAGAATAACATTTTCAGAAGTGCCTAAGTGACTTCAGAGATCAAGTCCCATTTCCAAAGTGACTTAGAGCAAGACTGACAAAGGCATTTAGGTGCCTGATGACGCAGCTAAGCACCTAGTGGGATTTGCAAAAGCACTAAGTAGACTAGATGCCCAACTCCCATCAACTTTCAAAAGGAATTAGGCACCTATCAAGTTCAGGTACTTTTGAAAATATCACTAGGTACCTGTGTAAATTCTTAGCTGTTCACAATCTGGCTTGTAGGAGCCTAAGGCTATGTCTACTTTGCAAGCAAAAATCCACTGCAGTCTCAGAGCCCAGGTCAAGTGACTCAGGCTCATGGGGCTAAAAATATGACTGTAGATGTTCAGGCTTGGTTGGGAGCCTGGGCTCTGAAATCTGGGGCAGGTGGGGGTCTCAGAGCCTAGGCTGCAGCCCAAGTCCAAGTATCTACACTGCTATTTTTAGCCCTGCAGCCCAAACCCGAGCTTGTAGACCAGGACTCTTGAGACTCACTGCTATGGGTGTTTTTTTAATTTTTTTAATTTTTTTTTAAATTGTGTAGATGTACCCTTAGTCTCTCTGAAAGTCAATGGGACTTGAGCTCCTAATTGCCTATGTCCCTTTTTCAAAAGGGACATAGACACCTAAATCACATAGTTGCTTCTGAAAATGTTACTCTAGATCTCTTTCCATTCAATATTTTTCCATCTAAAGGAAGTCTAGCTAAAATGATTTGTTTGAGATACACATGGGTACCGCCGAGGGTGAGGCTTAGTGAAGGGCAAATCACACCTATGCGCCTGTTTGGATAAGGATTATGAAGGATGAAATGCTGCTAAATTTGCCTCAGGCTAAGTATTAAGTGAGTACTGATGGGTAAAACTCTGCTGGGCTCTCTTTAAAATGAGGAAAGATACTTTAGGGATGGGCATATGATCAATAGATTGGATTTATGAGGAGAGATTAGCCTTTGATGTTCAGATCCTTCTTTTGGTTTGGCAAACAGGGATGGAATTTTGAGGGAAGGTCTGAGTGTCTGTGTCTCTCTCTCATTCATATTATTCCCTGTATTTCCTGCTGGGAATGCTGCATCAACAAGCCCCTCTTGCAACATTTCTGCCCTTCCTAATTCCATCTGGGTCGGGAAGCAGAACCACAGAAATGGGTAAAGTTGGAAAATAAGAGGGGGGGGGGAGATGGGAGAGCAGGACAAAGTTATTTCAAATCTTTTGAACTTCCAAAAAAATTGATTCCAAATTTTGGGTTGGTTCTTATTGATTGGAACCAATTTGCCCATCTCTAACAGGTTCACAACAAGGCACTCAGTTACCCTTACTGTGCATTCCATCTGCTAAAACAGAGATGCTGTTGCTGTTTTAAGTTCACTTGCATAAATCACTTGGGGTTACAGTGTCCTATTTCCTCTGGAGCCCAGTTCAGAGACGTCTGTTTCTTAGCTCCCTGCATGACAGCTACATTCCAGCTCCTCTGGTTTTTGGCGACTTGATGTTGCTGAGTCTTTGACATACTGGCTCCTCAGGATTAATGCACTTCACAGATCCTTTGGGGTTCCAAGTCCTTAGGATTGTTGTATTGTGATTTTTAGGTAATCCTTTCTCCTGGCATGTGGAGGCTGCTGGATTCTGACTCTTTGGGGCTGCTGCACCAAAAGTTCTCTCACGTACGGGAACTCACAAAGTTATATCATGTGGAGCCAAGTAGTAGAGTCTTCGTAATTCTCTGGTTATTGGTTTCTACAAACCATCCCAGTGTGGTTAAGGTCCCCTGAATCTTTCTTCCATAAGTCCTCTATGGTGCCGTGGGTATCCATGATGCCCCAAACATTTGGCAATTGCTCAATGATGCTGCCACCTGGAAGAAGCCATGCAGAACTGTGTGTCTGTTCTTGACTTTTGGCAACGGTGGGTATGCAATTTGATGATGCTCAGCTTCAGACAGTTCCAACTGCAATTGGGCAGCAGAGTGCGGCTGTTACCAAACAGCTCGTTTTCTGAGGGCAGGTGTAGGGAAACGTTTAGCAAGTGTGACTGTGGCACAGGTGATGGAGGATGTGCCAAGCTTTAGCGCAGGCTTTCAGTTCAAGGATAAAGAGGGCTTGCACCAAGATTAACTTTTGCAGATTGGCAGAGTTAGATTCCTAAAAGTTTTGTGACACTGCATTTGGTGGTATTCAGATCAACATTCACATCGCACACCCCATCAGGACCCAGCCCAAGCCAGGGAAGCTAATGATCCAACCAGTGGATCAAATTCGGTGATGAATCCTGGTCACGTGCCACTTGAGGGACGTTGCGCATATGCTAAGATGATGCCGACTAAGCAATACATATCTCCTCCATTATATTCTTAGAGATAATGGCATTCTTCCCTTTCTTTGGGTTCTGCCATTCCAAAATTCACTATCTTATGCCAAGGATTTGGAGTGGGTTAGGTTTACATTTTTAAGGGTTAACATGTTTGGGGATTCAGTAGGATTCTTGAGGAATGGAATATAGAGAGAAGCTGTGCAAGGACTGCTCATGGATATAGAGTTGGGCAATAAATGGAGAGACTTGGGTGGCTGACTAAAAATAAGAAATAAAATATGTCTAATAAGTCCTTTCTGCACTACCCCCAGAGACTCCACTGTGAAAGGGCTTCTTACATGAAGTCAATAGCTAAATACCTTACAACTGATCTACTTTCTAGCCACTGTTGGAGTAGTAGGAACCCTCAGAAAATATGGATATAAAGCAACAGCTCCCCAGTCTCAGATAAGAACCTGAATGTACGTATCAGGATGCAGAAAGCTTGACATTGGATACTTCTCTCCAAAGAGGTTGTGGATGCCTTTCCATTTCAGGTTCATGATTAAGGTTCAGTTCAGCAAAAGTTCTAAACTTGGGACTTCTTCATAGAGTGTCAAGATCTCTGTAGCTGGTCCGTAGGACAGAGTGACAATGCTCTAGATCCCATACAGACTAGACACCTCCCTCCAGGTCTTCAACAGCTCCTGGATGCTACAGGGTTCTTAAGCTTGATTGATAAATTCCAGTATCGCAGGGCTGATCTTCTCTAGGACTTCTTGACGTTTGGATTACTCTCAGAGAGAGGGAGATTAAAAGTCTTTGCTAATTCTTTGGAAAGTTGCAGTTAAAAAAAAGGTTACAGCAAAGGGCAGCAAAGTAAACAAGTTGAGATACAAACGGAAAATGCATGAAGGAAAAGGGAAGGCTTGTTGTTGTTGGCTCCCCTCCCAAAGTGAGATACACCAGTTTGTAATTTTTAAAAGGATCTCATCTGGACAGTCCTAAGCGGCTGCCAAATGGAGGCATCTGCTCTGAGCAAGGCCTCTTTGAGAAGCTGTGAGTGTACTAAAATCCAGAAGAACAATTAGCTGGGATGGCGCTGTGGAACTCAGTTTCGAAATAATGGCTATCTTCAGGCTAATTACTGCTTTGGAAAAGGGCAGACTTTCTCCCCCATTAAATACCCTTCTTCTTCTGCTCTGCTAATTTCCTACGGAGTTTAAAAAGTCACAGAGCAATCACAGCCCCATTTCTTTCCTCTGCAGCTTTCCCTTCACTCTTTCATCTCCAAGGTTTGAATTCTTCCTCATTTGGTGTTAAGGTTACACGTGGTCGTGGGGAAGGATCCTGACATATGTAGTCTTGTGCTGTGATCCAGGCAGTTCTTATAAGATAAGGAGTGATGGGCGAGGCTAGGACTTAGCTGAGAGGCCCTCATGAGACACCTACGTGCTTCAGGAAGTGGTGCTGGTGATTCAGCAAGTAATGTTACTTTTCCCTTATCACTATGAAACCAATGCCCCAGGATGGGATTAAGGCATCACTGTGCTGATGGAAGTGCCATCTTTCAGGTAAGATGTAAAACAAAGGTCTTGACCGCTTAGGGTCATTAAAAGTTCCCAGGGTACTTGGCAGCAGAGATATTGTAATGCTCTGATTCAGAGTCCAAAGCAGGAAGGGACCGCTGTGATCATCCGATTCTAGTCTGACCTCCTGTATAACATAGCCCACAGGACTGCCCTGAATTAATTCCTGTTTGAACAAGAGCAGAGATTCCCAAACTGTACATATATCCCTGGGGCACATGAGCCTGCCAGAAGTGTCATTCTGTCCCAGGGTGGTCTGTCTCTCCCATGAGGCAGCAGGGCCCACCTAACTACTGAATCACGACATAGTCCATTCAAAGAAACTGACATCAAAGAGAGCAGCTGACCAACTAGGGAACAAGAGCCAGGGGCCAAATCAGGCAGCCACCTCCCTAATGTGACATCCTGGTCAAATTCCAATTTGAGTAATTCCATTCCCCTGCATTTCTCAGCTGACTATGGGATTCACTTTCACTTCCTGCATTTAACCCAGAGGTGGCTGCATTTCACTGGAGGATGAAATGACTCCTATATAAAAATTAATTTTGAAAAGTGCCTGGTAAATGCTATCTAAGTATATTGCCTCTCGTATGGTGCCTTCCAATAGCATCTGTTCAGTTTCAGAACAGCAACATTTTGGCATACATTTTCTCTCCTTAATGCTTTTGCTGTTTATTCTTGTAGTCTTTCTGCAGTTGCTCCTTTTGTGTACCCCTGCTATTCCTGACCCCCTGGAAATTGATTACTGGTACTGTAACCTGTGCCGTCTAATTAACATGTGGTAGCTCAGTCCACTTGAGATGGCAGGAGCATCTTTGTCAGTGCTTAGCCTCCAAAGCAGTTCGCAATCCCAGCAGCAGAAGCATTGCCTGATAATTGTGAGGGTTTAAAGCACAGCTAGCAGTTGTCTGGTGTCGGACAGTTTGCCAAGCATAGTGATTGCAGGTTGGCAAGTCTCTTGAGGCTGGGTGGGCCAATTGCCAAGGGTGATTCTGGCAAATTGACAGCTATAGAGCAGGAGGGATTGCCAAGCATATCTATTCAGGTTAAGGATTTGGGGGAACATTAAATACTGAGGTGGGCACCTTGGATTAGCTTAAAATTTGCAGTATGTAGGGATAAATCAGCAATAATGACTATACTTTACAAAGTCGAATATCTGCACACATCTCATTCTCCTCTGTATTTCACTGCTCAAAGACACTGGCTCTTTTTACTTTTGGTGCGTGTTACTCACTGTTTTGCATCGGACACTGAAGCCTCCTGTATCTAATGTGTCTGGAACCCTGGGCCAGTCTCTCAAAGGACAATGTGTAACAAACTGTAAGAACAGTAGGAGAATGGAACAGACTGCTTAGGGAGGTCGTGGAACCTTCTTTATTGGAGATTTTCAAAAGGAGGCTGGATAGCCATCAGTCTTGGGTGGTTTAGACACAACAAATCCTGCATCTTGGCTTGTGCTTGGTGGAAAGTTCTAGCCTTGCTACTTTGAGTCAGATGATGGAGAATGGATGCCACTTAATGGAGGACACAGAAGCTAGGGGCCATTCATCTTGGTACAAATGGAGAACACTATGGGAAGGTTTGGGAAGCTAAGAGGTAGGACAAAAAGAGGATGGGGTGGCAATAAAAACAAAGATGCAGAAGCTACTCAGCAAGCTGGTGGTGGAGATAAGGGAGTACCAGAGAAATGATCAGATGCCCCAATGCCAGAGATGCAGCTCAAGGTTGGAAGGGAGCAGAGAGAGAAGTGCAGGAATTCTCAGTGGCACCAATAATAATTATGCCTGGGGTGGCATCTCTGGGTTGTGAGTGTAACTAAATTGAACAACTGGATGCTCTCCTAATCCCTTAGATTTTCCTCACTACTTCTGCAGTGGAGTCAGTCGCAGTGTAAAAGGAGAGCAACTCACATGTCTCAGAGACTCATGTCAGTGTAAAGAATCTCCAGACACACAAAGGTAGAATGGCCTAGCTATGGGTGCCTTTCCAGTTGGGATCCTGACTTGGTATGATGGGTTCAAAGTCCTGGCAAAGATGTACCCATGAGATCTCTTCTTAGACTCTCAGGAGTCCCTCTAAGGAAGGAAACTCTTGCCTGCAGATGCATGTCTGCGACCATGACCATCTGCAATAACACAAGTGCTGAGGGATGCCAATAATTCATACCATGCACTGAGTGCTTCCTGCGATAGGAGCACTAAGTACAGTGGGGTAGAAAACCAGGATCAATAAAAATTCAAGCAACTTTTCTCATGGTAGGTTCCCATTTGCAACCACTTCCAATTACTACTCTTTTCCTTCCTGCACAGGGGGGGAAGAAAGCTGCTGCTGTAGCTACTGACAGACATGTGATTGGCTCCGGCAACAATGCAAGTACAGCCAAAGCCAGCTGGGATCATCTTCAGAGCACTGAACAGCAAGCTGTGCCGAGAGGAAGCCACTAAAATATGAGTCACTTCTCCAGCCTGAACTGGGTACGTTCAAGCTGACTCAGCAAAAGCCTTGAAAGAATGCAGCAGTGGAACAAGGGCTTTGACTCATTCCAGATGCAGTCAAGGCGCTTGTCACGGGGTGTAGGTGGACAAACAAGTCATGGGCGTGAGAGGCTATGAGTAAAACGGGATGGGAGAAGGGAAGGGAAAACCATTTGTGCTTCACTCACGAAATGTAATAGGCTGGAACAACCCAAAACAGTAGGAAGATTTTTCAAGAGCAGACAGTTTCAGGGGCATGTGTGCAAGGTGTTAGTTTGACTTGACAACAAAACCTTCTGATCTAATTTCTTTCACCTTGGGGATTCAGTAGAATTTCTGTGGAACTAGGAAATGCCCTCAATATTCATGTCTATGGGCCCTTTCAGAGATGCAAGAGAGCATGGGTGCCTGGAAATGGTGTCCTGGTGGATTGTGTGCCCTGATCCTGACTTGCACTGATAATGCACTGGCTTGTGTGTTTGGGTACATCTACACAGCAAAAAAAGAGAATCCCCCCGTCCCCCAAACTCTGTGGCAGAGATCCTCAGAGCCACACCCGGTCAACTGACTTGGGCTCACACTGCGGGGCTGAAGATAGTAGTGACTCACACACTCCTCACTTGCCAGGTTCCTGAGCCTGAATGTCTACACAAGCCTGAGTCAGTTGACTGGGCTCTGAGACTCACTGCCATGTTTTGTTTTGTTTTTTTGCTCTATAGACGTATCCTAACTGGCACCACTGCCCTTTGCTGGATGGGATGCGAGACTTGTCCAAGTGTTTATCAGTTTCTAATGCTCATCCACTAACACAGGGGTTCTCAAACTTCATTGCACCATGACCCTCTTCTGACAAAATGTACTACCCAACACCAGGAGTGAGGACTGAAGCCTGAGCCCGGCCGTCTAGATTGGGGCGGGGGGGGGGCAGGAGGGAGGGGGCAATGTTGAAGACCAAGGGCTCCAGCCCCAGAAAGGGAGCCTGTAACCTGAGCCCTGCTACCCAGGTCTGAAGCCCTCAGGCTTTGGCCTCGAGCCCCTGCAAGTCTAAGCCAGCCCTGATGACCATTAAAACAAGGCCGAGACCCACTTTGAGATCCCGACCCACAGTTTGAGAACTGCTGCTTCTAGCATAGGCCTGCACAACTCGTAAAGCGGCGAGGGCCATATTACTCCAAAGAAAACAGCTGAGGGCCGACCTCCCCACAGGCCCTGCCGAACCACCCCCAGTGCCGCCAAGCTCCCCAAAACACAAGACCCCCCCCAGCGCCACTCAGCCCCCATGAAATACTCCCCCCCCCTGCAGCACCACCCGCCCCACAGAAACAAACCCTCTTTCCCCAGCCCTGCCCCACCGAAACAGCGGTATTGAACCTTGGTAATATGTTATAGCAGGCCCCTAAGGTAGTATAATTAAAGTAAAAGAAAAATGTCTTTTTGCTAGAAGTAGAACAAGCTCTTCCCCCAACTTTGTAATCAGTTGCCATGTTGAATGAATGAGGTGTGACTGAGGAAGGCATGGAAGGCAGCACCTCCAGACAGCTGCAACCCTTGGAGAGCAGATGGGAACCAGAGCAGATCAGTAGAACAGGTCAGCCACTGACTCCTCGCTCGCCTCTTCAGCCCCCCACCCCTCCCAGCTCGCCTAATTAACTCCCTCTACTTCCCGCCCCCCCCTTCAGCCCCTCTCCCTCACCCGCTGCTTGCCTACTCACCTCCTGGGGTCCGCACAATGAGCTCCCCCGGGCCGCATGTTGTGCGGGCCTGGTCTAGCACATCAGCGGGATAACGAGAGAGGATACAATGTAACTAGTACTGCTATGATTGATGATGGTTAAATCAAGAGTCTTTTTCAGCTCAAGCAGTAGAAGCCTGTGTTTTTGGCACAGGATGTCTCAGTTTCTGTTTCCCAGGCCATACGTCTGCATATCTATGGTGCTTGTTCACATGATCTTTGTGTTGCATTACAAGTCCTAGTGTTTATTTGAATGGGTCTATGGGAGCTGTCCCCTGGTGCTTCAGTTGGAATGGGTGCTGCTATATGAGTAGGGGCAGTACTGGCATATGCAGAACAGGAGATAGCTAAACTGCATGAAATCTGCCCTTACCTTTTCCCCTTTTGGCCCTGGTGGTCCGATTGGACCTGGTGGTCCTGCATGCCCCTGTGGGAGAATAGAAAACATATGATAGGATTGTAAAAATGGAGTCACTTCTGTGATAGGATCCTGTATTGCTGACTACAGAGACACCTGAATTGTACGTGCAGGCTTCAGAGAAATATAGACGCATCAGCAGTGACATCATCCATGCCTGGAAGATGGAGGAAAACCAGATCTGAAGAATTCTCCACAGCTCAGACTGAGAATAATAAAGTACTAAGCTTTCTATCATCCCAACCAAATGGAAATATAAATATAGTTAATTTTGCATCCTGGGCTAATTATTCTGTTAGATTTGGAAATGGGTGAATGAGCATCAAAAAAGCAGCCTTACCTCATAACCCATTAAGCCAGGTTCCCCTTGAGCACCCATCCTTCCTGGAGCACCCTATGGAAGCAATCACACAGAAGAATGCCATTAGGACAGCCTGCTGTCATTGTCTTCAGAAACCACATGCTGCAAGGTGAATTTTCAAGACAGGCAAACCTTAGACTTGGGAGATTAAACTGAAAGGCTCCCATCTATTCTTTGGTCAAACCAAGTAGCCTTATGGCAGCATCATCCTGAAGTAGTCTCTGCATTCACCTATCAAATCGATAGGAGGGTAGCTCCTCCAGCCCAAGTCTCTGCCAAGAGTTTATCAATGAGGTCCCCAGCTCATTTACAGAAATACCGACATTCCAGTAGTCAGTTCTTTTCCAGTTGGCAACTGGCTCATATTTTTGGACTCCTATAAACTCCTAAAAATGCAGAGTCATGGTCTTTCCTCTTATGCCAATGTATCCTGGAAATTAAACACTTGCCTGAATCAGGTGCTCTCCAAATCATTTGGGCATATAGACGAAAATCTCAAGACAACGCAAGGTGGATAATGCCTTGCTAATTGCTAGATATATACATAGGTACTGGAACTAGAGGTGCTGCCACACCCACTGTCTTGAAGTGGACTCCATTATACACAAGGTTTACAGTCTGGTTCAAAGGCTCTCAGTACCCCCACTATACAAATTGTTTCAGCACCCTTGGATATATACATCATAAAACTAGCAAAGGGCAATGTGTGAACATTGTGCTGATGTTCTGCTCTTCACCTGCCCCCTCTGGACTCTCTTGCTAACTTCTAGTCTTTTTTGCTGACTATTCCTTCAGTGAAGTTTTTTAGTGAGACAGTTCTGATGAAGGCCTGAACCCTTAAACATATAAAGACCACTTTGTTTTTTGTGGTTCTCAGACCTTGTAACAAAGATGACATTGAGGAGTCCTCTTTTGAGCTGCACTTGACTAGGGAGTTGCAAGAGCTGATGTTTTAGGAATCTGAACAAAAGGTTAAAGAGAGTTTCCAAATCCTGATCTTCAGATTAAAGCTGGATGCAAGCCTTTTGCTACTAAGCTGCAGATACTGGCAAACTCCTATTACCTTTCTAGCCAGTGGTGAGTGGAGGAGATTTTAATTGCTGAAGCTCAGGCACATTTCTCCTTCTGGTGCTTTATATTTTATACCCTAATAATTTCTATGCTTCATTTACTCAGTGGGTAGAATACAGAATTCTCAGTCACAGGGAGAGTTGCAAGGAGTAGTCACTCCAGATACTGGAAACCATTGCACAAATCATATGGTCATTAAACATTTCCCCTTTACTGCTGGAAGTTCAAGTGCTGGTATGCACTGATATAGGCTGGGAAAGCAGATAATCAATCTAGAGAGTGCAAAGGATGGCTTCCTGAATTTGAGTATTTTTCTGGTGATCTATCAGAATGGGAGTCTGCTTTGTTTTAGAGGGAAAAAAGATTTTTTTCTTGTTTGAAGTCATTTGGGATCTTCCAGTATCCTGCTTCAGAGACCTGGTGTTGGGTTTCCCCACAAAAGGTCTGAGTAATTCCTCCAGGAGTCCACCAATGAGAGTCCTATACAAGTCCAAGGAGATGCTTGAGTGTGCCACGAGGAGAGTTCTGCCCACAGGATCCACTCACACAACCTGTTCTGGACCTCACCTTGTTGGTCAGAAACTGAAAAGTCTCATTAGACTTTATAAATCTTCCACTTTTTCATCATATTTTTAACCCTTTCCTCAAGGACAAATTGAAAAGATACACTCAGTCCAATAGACAGCTGCTCAGACACTAATCTGCTTCCCTGAAATAATCCATGGAGACACTGCCAAAACAGTCTGCAGAGAGGATCTATTGGAAAGACCATAACTTTTAATGGAGGCCTTAAAAACCATAGCAGAATCTCCGTTCCTCAGTCACTCAGTGCTACCGTTCTGAAACATCTCTGCAATTCCTGGTTCCTTCCTGTCTTTTCAGTATGTCTACAGATTAAATCAGAGGAGGCAAGTGATATGTAAGCAATTACTATAAGAACCTGCAGCGCTACAGCCTGGAACCATAGGGGTTCTGGGCCACTGACACCTACCTCCACAGGAGGCTTAGAGATGTTCCTGCAGGGGGACCCTGTGAGGCTGGGTCCAGGAGACTGTACTACCCAGCAGGACCTGAGTGGCAGCTCCTCAGAGCCCACAGATTAGCTGGCACTGGTACTTAAGACAGGAAGCCATGACAGGGAGTTGTCCAAACCACCATACAGATTGTCCGCCTGTCCTGCTTTAGACCCTGTGCGTGAGAGATCCCAGACTCCAGCTTCTGACTGTGCCTACCTCCTGATGCAGGACTCTTGGTTTACCCTCCAGCCTATCTTAGACTCTGATCTCCTGGTAATGGACAATGCTCCCTACTGACACCTGACTCCTGGTTTGCCCTGGGGCCTCTCTCAGACTCTGACCTCTGGTACCTGACTCAGCCTGACTCCTGCTCTGACCATTAGGTCTGACCGCCCATGACTCAGTCATGATAGTTACCCTGCTGGTTGGATATATATGAAGAAATATTTGTTGCCTGTTGCGACTGTTTGGATCCCTTGGTCTGACAATCTTAAGGCAATTTTCTTCTCCTTCTACCATACTGCTGCTGTTCTCTCTCCCAGCCTCACCCCAGCACCACACCCAAAACCTTTATCATGTTCTATCTGTGCTAATTGCAAGTGTTCCAGATAGTGGATCAAGAGTGGGTGTATGGATGGGGCAGAAGGCCAAGTCAGTTCCATGTAATAAAACAGTTTGACTTGGAAGCGGCTCACCATGAGTATGCAGTCTCAAAGGGAACACTCTGAGCAAATATAGCTTCTCAACTCATTCTCTTTTCCAAAAATATATTAACTAATAGTTAGACTTGAGAGGAGAAAGTCAATATAAAACTGCAATGCATCCTTAACTGGCTGCATCTGCTATTGACACAATGAAAACTTGAGAGATTCCTTCTCATGTGGCAAAGTAGAAAATTATTAAAATCACTGATCAGCCAAAGCTAGAGCTGGTTGGAAAAATATTTCCATGGGAAATGTTGGAAAAAAAATTCTTGTGAAAATTTTTGAGTTTTTTGATGTAAAACCAAAACCATTTTTTCCAGATTTTATAATGGAAAATGTTGTAGTTTTTTCTTTTACCCCCACCTTCCTCTTTTTCTCTCTCCTTTTTGTCCCTAATATAAATTTGCCACTGGAAAGGGGGAAGGAGAAAAAATGGGAGAAAAAGGCAACCCCCTCAACCTCCCCCCATCTTATCCAAATATTTTTTTCTGGTTTTTCATAGAAAAATCTGATTTTTGTTTTAGCATAAACAAGCCAACAAAAACTTCCCTTGTAAAAATTTTCATTTAGGAGGGGAAAAAAAAATCTATTTTCTGTTTTCAAAGGAAAATTTTGCTAGAAAATTTTTGATCAGCTCTAATTTAAACCATCAAAAAGAAGTAGAATAATGTAAATTTGAATCCCTCTCTCTGCCTCACCTTCTCCCCGTGCTTCTGTTCTGTTTCCCAAGGCCCAGAGCTGCCCCCGCCTCCTCCATGCACACCCTACCGCACGTCACTTTGGGTTGCACTCAGTCAATTGCAGGTCTATTCTCACCATAGGTCCCAGGGTACCTCTGGATCCTTTCAGGCCTTGAGTCCCTTTTGTCCCCATCTTCCCTGGGGGGCCCGTCTCACCCAGCTGCCCCTGGTATCCCTTGCTGCCCTGTGGAAGAGACATTTACAGATTATTGACAGAAAATGAAATAAAACATTAAAGAAGCAAAGAGATGAGAATGAAAAGGAGGAAACACTGGCAATGGGCTCTTACCTTCTGGCCGTTTTTGCCCTTTTCTCCCTGCTTGCCTGGTTTCCCTTCTGGTCCCTAGGAGAGTGGAGAAACGCAAAGAACCATGAGAGACTAAAGTAAAAGTTCTACCTAGCAACCATCGTGTGTGCCCCTAGCATGATAACCGGAGCCCATCTCTGGCGATGGTGCCAGGTAACAGTCCTTTTACCCTCCAGTTCTAGTCCTATGGGAGCAGAGACGCAGGAAGGATGTTTAAGCAGTAATCCAATGGACCATAAGGTGTGACAAAATAAGCTTCCTTCATCAGCACGGTGACAGAGCAGGAGCAAGGTTAAGATTGTTCCTGAGGCGCCTTTGACATGAAACTGAGGCTTGCTTACCACTTCGAGATGGAGGGATTTCTGTGACAAGAAGGCTGCCTAACTCTGGGAGAGGAAGTACAAGAGAGGCAGAGTTTTTAACCGTCAGGTCACAGGTCATATACAGACTAGGTCTCTGAAGACTGACAACCATCATCTGATGACTGTTTGTCAGCATGTGTGAAATATTTGGCGCACACTGGAGTTCTGTGCGCAAAGGTGCCCATGGCACCAAATATGGCATCCTAACGGGCCACTTTGAAGAGACAGCAAGGATTGACTAAACATGGAGGCTGTACAGTCCTCTCACTCTTGGTAGTGTCCCCTGTCAGTTCATTGGTGGAGAAAGTTGCCCTGCTGTACTTTGTTCTGTGTATAGAGAGAACTTGCACTCTCTCAATCAAGCACTTTTCGCCAGCAGTGAACACATTTAAAACAGGTTTGGATAACTCTTAGTGCTGTTTAGAATAATGGCTCTGGAAAGTGGCTGTGTATTGGAGCCATTGTTTAGTTAACTAGCATCCCCACTAGACTGGAATGTATTGACCATTACTGGATTTATTTTCTACGTACTTGTTAGGTGTCTCTCTGTTCATTACACACACATTGATCTGTTTGTATTATTATCATTACAATTCACATGTACAGACATATATGAAAACAGACCCCATTACACACAGACCTACGTACAGTATATGGGAATAGACTCAAACGCACAAATACAGAGGGGTCCATGGACAGCAAGACACACAGATATAGGACTGCTGTTTACACCTATTCTCAATCTCTCATACAAGGCCTACAACCGATCCATGCACACAAAGCACAGGTAAACTGGGCTGTGGGAAGTCACACACTGGAAGGGAAAGGTAGTTAAATATAGCAGACTTCTAGGTCCCTGCACTGTGCCCAGGATAGCTCTGGAAGTGCATGGAATGTGTGAAAGACAAGGAATGAGACAGTAGTAGTTTTACAGGGACATCTCTCAGCTCCTTTTCATCAGCTGGAAAACGGGAGCCCAGGGATTCAGGGTTTTAGCAGGAGTGCCGGTAGCTGTGGGCCAGGTGATAGACTGGATTTGACAGGAATTAACAGTAGCTGGACAATCACTGAAAAAAAAGTTTGTACAATTGGAACTTGAAGTTTTCATCAGTATATATGTACCAGTCCATCTTCCTGTATTAGACTAGCAGTCTCTCCGGCATTTCACCACTAATGACGCTGTGGAAGCAGCTTGGTTCAATTGGATATCTTTTGGCTAAACAAAAGTATCAACATATAACAGGCCTGGTCACATGCAGCGTTTCTCAGCTTGGATCTGGCACATGTGCCTTAGAGGTTTCTGCTCCAAGAGCAATTCAGACCTATTGCATTCTGTTCCCTGAATACAGCGACTCTGTTCTGCATGAGCCATACATCTCAAAAGAGCATCTCAAAAAGAGGGGCTATTAATCCTCCATAAAGTTATGGTCTCTGCTCCAGAGTACTTGATTCCTTCTACCTGTTGTCTCCAGCCCATGGAACTCCCCTCTTTGTTCCACAGTTGTTGGGTGGTGGTTTTTTTTTTTTTTTTTGCCAGAACCTCTCTAAGCCTATGCACTGATCAATGAGCTAGAATGACAGTTGTCCCAGAAGTATGACAGCAGGTTGGACTACTGCTGCACTTTATCAGTGCTGAATACCACAAGTCCAGTCTTGCAGTACACCCACAATTCATATTTCTAATGGGAATCTAAAGGAATCCTTTCACTGTGCCCCTGAGTGTGGGGGCAACAAACTCTAGTAGTGAGACCAACAGATGGGGAGTTGGGCCTCCTGAATACCCATTCCCAGTTCTGCTACCAACTTGATATGTGACATCCGGCCACATCTCTTAATCTCTCTGTGCCTCAGGCCTGGTCTCCACTTCAAATTTATACCAGCATAACTGTGTTGATCAGGAGTAGGAACCCCCTCTCCTCTGACAACACCTCCAGTGTAGACGCAGTTATGCTGATATAACCACACTTCTGTTGGCATAGCTAATGTCGTTCAAGGAGGTGGTGTTCTTACATCAGCAAAATTCCTCCTTCTGTTGGTGTATGCTGCATCCCTAAGGGTCTATGCTGAGATAGCTATGGGCAGGTGGAGCTCAGACGTCCATGGGATCTGCTAAACTCCTCGGCCTGGACTCTTTCTTAATTGGGAGAGGGAAAAAAGTGGCAGTATCACCTAAGCCCCTTCACTAGTGGTGCCAAAATGAGCCAGATGTCACTTACAGGAGACTGTGCTGATCCTGATACATTACTCTCTTTCTTTCTTTGATGAGCCGTGAAACTGTTCACAGGGTTGACATGTAAAAGTATTATCATTGGGTATCTGAGCTGGCCCTGCTGAAATGAAAGGGGCAGTTCACACCTCTCAGTTTTTGTTTTAGGTTCTGCAGATGTTTCTTGGTTGTTTTTACACTTAGTTCACTTTTTAGAGGCTCTCTCCTTAACCATAAGAGCCAGGAATTTTCATTTTAAAGCAAAAAGTAAGTTTAGACTCTGGAGTGCAAGATGACAGGATGAAAGAGCAAGTGGTGAGCCCTACTACCACGTACAGGCTTAATCACAGCCCTGCCTGAAGCAACCCCGTGGAGTTCAACAAAACCAGAGCTCTCAGTTATCTGAAGGTTTCCAATATGCTTCCTTTGGGGGGAAACAATTAGGGTTTGTCTGTCCGTCCATGTGAGAAAACAGAGGGTAAAACTGATGGCTAAGGCACTACACATTTGGTGAGTTATTTTTTGAGAAAATTTGTAAGCTTTTCGAAGGGTACTTTTGGTCATCATCTTGTTGAAAAAACAAATCCCCTTTCCAATTGTTCTTCCTCAAGTGGGATTATTTCTACATAGAAATATCCCTTTAATACACTGCACTGTTTATCAGATCAGTAAAAAAAAAAAAATTGCAGCATGCCAGCGCCTCTAGGAGATGATGGTATTTGTGATGAGACATTGTGAAGGGAGCATTTTTAAATTAAAGCCATTCAGTGTTAGGTGCACAAAAATATTTGCTTAAGAAAAGCAGAAATTACAATCTGTTGGTTTGCTCATTTGAAAAATGTCATTACAAACTTGAGAAAGAGCCCATTTTTGCAGTTCTTTCCCCTAAAGGTCTGGGATATTTTTCAAAGGGGGAGGGGCTAGTTTTCCAGCAAATGGAGATGTTTTCAGCTGCTGAAGGCTTTGGCAATGAAGAGTCATGTTTCTTGCATGGAATGCAAATAGAGCAAAATTTGAAAGGGGTGCAAAAAAAAATTACGTGAAATATCTACACCACCAGGATGGTGGCACTCACACAATTCTATAGATGAGGGTTGGAATTCACCCAGCACAGGCCCACAAACCACTTACTTCCCACTGCAGCTTCTAGTCTGAGGGCTTAAGTGGCACACCGGTTTTGTGTCGGCCCCCTGCACAGGGCTGACTTTCTCCCTGGCACAATAACTCTACCTTGCCTAACAGGAGGAAGCAGATACTCTTGTCTAGGGCTCCTCCTTCCTGCCTTTATACCAAAGTCCTTCATCTCATCAACAAAGAGTCTTGTGGCACCTTATAGACTAACAGACGTTTTGGAGCATGAGCTTTCGTGGGTGAATACTCACTTCGTCGGATGCATGTAGTGGAAATTTCCAGGGGCAGGTATGTATAAGCAAGCAAGAAGCAGGCTAGAGATAACGAGGTTAGTTCAGTCAGGGAGGATGAGGCCCTCTTTTAGCAGCTGAGGTGTGAAAACCAAGGGAGGAGAAACTGATGGTGTCAGCTCAGGATTAAACAAAGACTGTGAATGGCTTGCCAACTACAAAAGCAGTTTCTCCTCCCTTGGTTTTCACACCTCAAGGCCAGTCATTTCTTCATCTGGTCTCACTCCATCACTTTTCTCAGTAGGTTTCCCCACCTCTTTGTTTCAAGAGCTTATGAATTGTGTTATTGCATAGTTTCCATGCTCCATATGGATACTTAAAGCAGTTGCTTATCTTATGTATCGGGAAACTTTTGTTGATGACTAACGCCCACCCAGTTCCATGAATCTCTACACTGTACAAAGACAGAACTCCACACTGTGTGCACCAGCTGTTCGTACAATTTTCAGCCCGACTCAGCTCTTCTTGCGTCTATGGGCAACTTTCATTGTTACCCCCATTTAAGTATATAACATGGCATAATGTATGAATTAACACATTGAGTGGCTGAAGGAAAAATTGGGATTCACTTAATTTAACTTTTTAATTTTCAGGTTGTATCTGGAAATGTGTGGGGATGACTGAAGTCCATTCAGGTACAAGAATCCTTAGACAAGGAGAGAGAATACAGCCTATGCAACAGCTCTTTTTAGTCCACTGTCTGTTAGCTTTTGGGGGGGCACAGGAAAATGCACTCCCATTGTATAATTCATAATGGAGATCGACATTACAGCCCTAAAACCCAGCAGACTAAAATGTAAAAAGAAGTGAGTGGAGATCTGCTACCAAAAATAGGAGACTCTAAAACTGATTAAAGGCCAAATAGACCTGGACAGCGAAGTTCCAGTCTGGATCCTAACTTCCCAAAGGTGTGCTGGAGTCAGATACTGGGGTTAGATTTGCCTCCTCTTCTGGAATAATCATAGGTGGGTCAGCTTCTGAGGTGATGTTAATCAGCATGGCTCTACTGAAGTTGATGAAGATATGACCCAATTGACCTGATTTGAAATGGCAGCTGGAAATACTCAGCACTTCCAGAAAAGTTAGGAAATAGGCATCTGGCGATGTAACACAGCGATGGAAGAAAGCACTGTAAGGATATTATCTCTGGTCCTGAAAAGCAGTCTTATAAGGGTGATGTACCCTAGTAAAGCCATGGACATAATTTTGATCCAATACTGCTCTTTAACCTGCTCAGAAATATGACTGAGTATCAATGTAATTCCAGTGCCTTTGGGGCTTCATTGAATGGAAGCCATTAAATCACTCCCTCTGATTAGAGACGCATCTGTTAAAGAGAAGGCATGTGATTGCTGTATTCAAAATGTGTATTGGTGGAGATGGAAAGAGCGAGGGGAGAAGGCGGAAGTATGGGCCAGTGGAACTGGGGATGGATTCAGAGGAAGTAACAGGGGTAGGAAAGAAACCAAAGGTGCAATAAGGGTAGCATAATATGACCCATCCAATGTTGTGAGAGGGCTTGGCCAGCCAGTTTACATAAAGGAAAATGAAAAAAACACCCCATCATTTCCTACTGCTCCGCAAGGTCTCCATATGAGAAGCTTCACTTAATAAACTGATCGAGAGAAGCCTTCCCCCCATATAGGACAGTCCACAAGTATTCAGGAAATTAGGAGATTATTGGGGCTGGGCACTTGAAGACATAAATGTTTCAGATTTACAAGAAACACATTTTGTAACCTCTCTGTCTAGCAGTGGTTTGGGGGAGGAGCGGCTCATGGCTGGATACAGGGAAAGAAAACAAGCAGCAACTGTTCTTTAAGGTTCAGAGGGCTGAGTTTGTGACTATTGAGAAGCAGCAAGAGACTCATTGCCCATGGTGAAGAGCACTGGTAGAGCCAGATAGATGAGATTAAATGAAAAATACGATCGGGGAATCTTATAAAAAGAGCTAAAGCTCAAACTCGGAGGCTGTGGCTAAAAGCTGCCATTCTGGCATCTCTTGAGTTGACTTCCACAGCTTCACATACTGAGTCCAAGTCACAGAGAACATAATGCAGGAGATGGTCTTCTATACTGAGAGCGCTATCATGTAACTCCTGAAGTTTATTGTGGAAGCATCTACATGGTCAACAGCATGGGTCGTAAAAAGAAAACGTGGCCTGTTGATCAGTGCTAGAGACTTGTAGCAGAACTCCTGGGTTCTAGTCTGAGTTCTACCACTGACTGGCTGCGTGGTTTGGGAAGTCACTTCTCTTCTTTGTACTTCTGTTTCCCCAGCTGTAAAATGGAGATAGTGATACTTGACTATTTCACAGGGTGGTAGCTAGTGAGACGTGATTAATATTTGTCAACAGCTGGAGAAGTGCAAAGCATCACTAAATGCTCAACTGTGAAGCTTCCATACAAGGGATCTCCAGAACCACCATACAAACTAGCTCTTATTTCAAAAGAGGGAGACGGCAAGACACAGCATTTTAGCAGCATGACTCCCATTTTCTCTAATGAGAACTGTGTAGGTCAAATTCCTTCAAGCAGCAGGGGTTACAGTCTTCCTTTTGAAGGACATGAAGGCCCTGAGGTTGTGGTAGAGGTGGGAAATGAAATCTCTCTCACAATAAGGAGTGGGAATCTTGGAGTCATGAGAGGGAGAGAGAGAGAGAGAAAGAGTGAGTCTCTGTAGTCTGAGTCAGGAAAGAGACTGTGCCAAGGAAACAGGACTGATTTCAAATTCTGGCTCATTTCAGTTCCTATTAACTGTAAATGAAGAGCAGCTGGGACCAGCCCTCCTCCCCCAGAGCAAGATTCTCAGAGTGGAAAAGCCCAAGCAGAGCTGGCCAATTCATTGGAAGAGGCAATCGGCCCCTCTTTGAGGCAGAATACTGAGCAGTCTCCCCTTGTGAGCAGCAGCCATGTGTGTCTGATGGAATACTCCAGGTTTCTGAGGGGGAAAACTCTGTGAATCATCACAGGCCTCTTGCTGCTTGCAGGGCATTAGATCCACTAGGCAAATTTGATGGGCTGAGTCACACATACCAAAATACCAAGACAGCCCCCCCACAAAAAAACCCACCCAAACAAAACAAACACCCACACTTTCATTAAAAATGACTGTTTACAGTTCCAGAAAAGAGATCAAGCTGTTGCTTCAAGATATGCATTGGCTATTACAGCAATACTGAGAGAGGACCTATTGCAGCAGAGTTTGGAGTTGCATGGGGGTTGCAGCCGTGCTTGCAGAATGGGAGGGAGAGAGATGCCTGTGAGTTGCAACCACACCTAAGGATGCAGCTGCATAGGCCCAGTTCAGCAAACCATCCCTACTGAAAGCAAAGCATTTAAGTGCATATACTTAATTCCCAATATCTTTGCTGAATTGGGGCAGTATTTGGTGCTTTGCGTCTATCCAGTGATGACACTTACAGGCTTCAAGGCATATCACGTAAGAGGCAGTGTGACCTAATGGATAGAGTACTTGACTGGGACCAGGAGACCAAAGTCACGGACCAGACTAGTGGCAGTCACTTCACCTCTTTGCCTCACTTTCTCCATCTTTAAAACGGGGATATGATAGTGACCTCCTTTGGAAAGTGGTTTGAAATCTATGGATGAAAAGTGCTAGATATTAGTGAGTTGCTCCGCAGTCTGTCTAAAGGATGTGGTGGTTTCAGCAGTACTCCTTTACACTATGGCACTCCCTGTTTTCTGTTTTGTGGATCAGCTGGTAATAGAGAGTCCCCTCCCAATGTTTCGATCCCTCACTGTATGGTTCTCAAAATGTTTCCTGCGGTAAGGGCTCCGTTCAGGCTGGGTGCAAGGATGTTTCGTGCCCTAGGTGAAACTTCCACCTTGCACCCCTCCCCCCCAACCCTGTGGCAGCTCTCTGCCCCCCCTCTGCCCTGAGGCACCCCCCCACCACTGCAGTTCCCCCCGGCCCAAGGAGCCGTGCAGCAGCTCCCTGCCCCAGCTCACCTCTGCTCCGCCTCCTCCCTGAGCACACCGTCACTGCTCCACTTCTCCCGCCTCCCAGGCTTCTGGTGCCAATCAGCTGTTTGGAGCCACAAGCCTGGGTGGGAGAGAAGCAGAGCAGAGTGGTGTGCTCAGGGGAGGAGGCAGAGCAGAGGTGAACTGGGGCAGGGAGCGGTTCCCCTGCGTGCTGCACCCGCCCTTACTTGCTGCAGGCGGCCCTCTCCGCGCCCCCCTGCGCCAGGGGTCTCCGCCTAAATGCCGATGACGACCGGGGTGGCTGAAGATCCAGCTGCCGCGTTTGCCGCTGAAGGACCCAAAATGCCGCCCCCTAAATGTTAGTGCCCTAGGCGACCACCTAGGTCACCTAATGGCTTGCACTGGCCCTGGCTCCGTGGATGGTCCACAGATGACAGTTAACAGCTACCTGGTTTAAGGGAGACAGTCCTTAACGCCTTACCAGAAATGCATAAGTTCTCCTTGCATTGACACAAGTTAAAGTGGAAATGACTGTAGGATTGCTCTTAAGCAGCTTCGATATTTGCAGTGAATCAAATGCCATTCCTCGATGTGGCATTGCCAACTCTTACTGACGTCTTGTGCTCAGAATGAACAGACATATTGGATGACAAGAAAGGGAGGCACTTGGTTGTACAAAATTCTTCAGTGTTTCCCGTGGCAGGAAATGGAAAAGAACAATGTAAGAAACTGCTATGGGGTAAATTCAGCTCTCAGAGACTCAGAACAACTCTGCTGGCTTCAGTGGAGCATTGGCTTTGATAGGAGTTACCCCAGATTCACATCAGCATAAAGAGATTAGAAACCAGCCACGTGTCTAGTCTATAAATGTGCTGGAGTGAATCTGTGACTTAGAACTGGAAAATCCGTCTCAGCCAGCAAGGTCTATTCCATGGGGTTTTATTCTGGAGGGTGTGAAGTTGATGGATACAAGATACCAAGATGGTTTAACACACCCAGTAAATATGCAGAGAAATAGCCTCATCTTGGGAGAAACCCCCTCAGCATGAGCTCTTGCCGCTCAAAGATTTGTCCCTTTCTGATGATCAAATGGCTATCCTTATAGAGTGAAAATCAGCCCCATGCAGAAAGCTGGGAACAAAACCAATGCACCATTTAAGTCCCACTTAAAGCTACAAAAGAAGACTTAAGCAGGGCATAGGTTTTCCATTGTCCCTCTGCAATGGGTTGAGTTTGCTGTATTCCCATCAAGAAACTGATCATACCTTCAGTCCCCAGCCCCTGTCCTACACACTTGTGCCAGGTCTAGCCAGGTGCCTGGTTTCTGGAATGCATGGGTGGCTCTTGGGCCTTGTCATGCTATTATAGTAACTAAAAAGAGCTATTTGTCAATACTTAGAGTGGCTCTGGTCTGCTCGGCTGTGCAGATGCCCTGTACCATGCTGACAAGCAGCAGCAAAGATGTACAGAGCCAGATTTTCAGCTGGTGTAATGGCGCTATGCTGATTTACACCAGCTGAGGGTCTGGCTCAAGGGCGCTCTGACCCCAGATGTGGGCTGCAAATGACACCGCAGATGTGATTTCAGGTTCAATGTGAAGATATATATAAAAAAGTGAGGATTTAGCTCCCAGTCTTGCCATAAAACGAGGGATTTTCTTGTTTCAGATCATGTTGTATTTTATTACCTGTGGGCTCTACAATTACTTTCCTGGAACTGTAAAACCCCTGCTATCAGATATCCAACTTGTACAAAGACCAGCACATTACAAAAACCGCAGTGCTCAGCGCTGGAGAGCAGCTGGAAATCCACTACCAGGCTCCTGCCAGTTGGCTTGGCCCTTCCACACAGCCACAAGCTGATTAGCTGTTCTCAGAGGGAAGAGGCTGAAATGCTGGATTCTTTGTAGAATGAAAAGAAAGGAGGTTTAAATAGGAACATATTAAAGGAGATGGGTTGCTCTCAGCTGCTGGCTGCTCATGTCCAACACCTGGCAAGCTGCTGCTGTTCCTGGTTATATAATGGTGACTTCAACCTTTGGTTCAGACCATCCTCAGTTACAAGGAAGAGGACTGAACAAGCAGCAGGGATTCTGATGAAGTGCACATTACCCTCTGGGCAGTGTCATTCCCTGCTCCAGGAATTGAGATGTACAGATGGCAGGTCAACTTGCCCTAAACATCAGCAAACCACATCCCTCCTCTTGCAGTGACAACCAAAGTGCCTCAACCCTGAATTCACACTAGCCAGTGCAATGCCATCCTCCTACTTCTCTGTTAGGTGCCGAGATGCTCTCTCCCTACCTCACTCGCGCATTGAACACAAGGACTCTGGACCCTATTCCTGCAGCATCTGCTCTGCTCAGATAGCCTGATCACTATACTTGGACCAGTCACCAGGGACCCTCATCTCTAGCCACCCTTTGAACTGCAGAGGTTCAAAGTCTAATGAACTGTGTGAGAACAGAGATACAGTGTCAGTTTCTTGCAGCTCAAACAAGCCAGGGATCTCACTGAGCGGAATGAGTGATGAACCACGAGTTAAATCACTGAGTCCAGATAGGAGTCAGATTCTCATTACAGCGAGGTCAGCAAAAACCAGCAGGACCCCAATAGAGGAAATAAGAAACCAGCCTGGGGCCGCACTATGGAGAAACTGACATGAGTGAGAGAGCAAGGGCAAGGGGAAGTGTGCAAGCTGCCTGAATTGCTAAATCTAAGTTAAGAGGAGTACACTGGATGCTGCTTTTGGTTGTGTTTTAATGTGCTAGGGACTAACCATCTCCAGGTAAAACTGCAAAGAAACAAGTGCCCCATCTGCAGGGGGATGCCAGGTGGGATTTCTTGCTGGGTGCAGTAGTACAATCCTTCACAGTCCTGGTGCTAAACAAAGCTGCAGAAATGCTGGGATGGGAGCTGGGGCCTTTGGAAGAGGGAAGCTGGAAGGTTGCTGGGAGAAAGTCTGGAGTGGGGAAGCAGCTGGGGCTGTCAGGGAGGAAAGGATCATACTTGGAGACTGCCAGAGAAGTAGGGGTGGAGCTGGCTGGCCTAGCCCTATCAATGGGATGAGTGGAGTAAACTGGCTGACTGTACCAGGGAGGGACTGGCGGTTTTGGTAGCAGCCAAAGTTCATTGGACAAAATGGCCAAATGACAAGTGATGCATGAACATCACCCCTCCAACTGCCTGAAGCCCATCTACCAGCCACAGCTATCTGGGGCTCAACACAATGCTTGGCTTGTCTCAGCAGCCAGGATTGTTTGCTGATATCCACTGGTTTGGAGACGTGGACAAACTTCCCCAAGTCACCAGATTGAGACTCCACCCACTCCTTTCACCTGTGATTTCAGCAAAGAAAGGCCACTACACTGCCCCAGTTGGGCCACTTGGAGCCCAGACAGCAACTGTGCAACACAACAGCCGTGATACTGTTACCTTTATAGTGATGCTGATTGGCCTTCTTTCCCAGTCTACCTTCTGAGAATTATTATAAAGGGGTCTACAATGTTACACCAAGGACATGGACACAAGTGCTGACCATCCTTAATTATCCAGACCTCATTTATATGAAAATCCTCCTCCTTCTATCCAAAACAGACATAATGCAATACAGGCTCAGACAGGCAAATTGCTAAAACAAGCCCCTGACAAATCCACAAAAACAAAGCAAGGCAGAGTTAAAGAAAGAAAACGGACGCATGTGGAAAGTGGCTGGAGTCCCCACGGTCATGTTATCACCCATCTCTCTTTTTTTTTTTGACTTGTTCATTATTTATACAGTCCCAGGGAAGGGCTAAAGTTGAATGGAATGGCGGAAAGGGTAGGTGATGGCATTACAATAAAGCAGAGTACCTGATAAGTTAATGCCATGGAAGGTGGAATACATTTCATCTATAATCCCTTTGGCGGGCAGGGGACACAGATCATGTTGAAAAAGTATGAACTGACCAAAAGCTATTAATATCTGGAAGGTGTTACTTGACTTACCTGAGATGAATTTGGAGAGGTCTCAGTCCAGCTCCCAGTGGATAAGTGTCCACCACACAATAACTTTAAGTCAAGATTGGATGCCTTTCTAAAAACAGCGACAAAGTCCTGACAAAGTATTGGAGCATAAGCTTTCATGGGTGACTACCCACTTTGTCAGACGAAAGCTTATGCTCCAATACGTGTTAGTCTATAAGGTGCCACAGGACACTGTCGCTCTTTACAAATCCAGACTAACACAGCTACCCCTCTGATACTTTCTAAAAAAATATACTAGATCAGTGATTCTCAACTGGGGGTCCATGGCCCACTGGGGGTCTGTGAGCCATTTTTCAGGGGGTCTGCCAAGCAGAGCCACTAGGAGCCCTGAGCCTGGCAGCTGAAGCTTGGAGTCCCAAGCCCTGGCACCCCTGCAGGGCTGAAGCCCCGAATCCAGAGCCCCCAGGTCCTGGCAGAAGCCACCTCCTGGGGCAGAAGCCTCAATCCCCCCTCAGTTTCATGGGGCAGAAGTCTTGAGCCCCCAGCCCTCAGGGCTCCTAAGCCCCCCCTGCAGCTGAATCCCAGAGTCCCCGTCCCACACCCCCACTCGGTTATGGAGTTTTTATAGCATATAGCAGGTTCCGAAAGAAAATGGTTGAGAACTCCTGGATCAATCAGAAGATATGAGCTTGTTGCAGGAATTACTGGATGAAAGCCTATGACCTGTGTTATGCAGCAGATCACACTAGGTGCTCTAATGATTCCTTCTAGCCTTAAAATCTATGAACTCACCGTCATGGTTGACCTTCAGGGATCCCCTTTGTTTGCAGTCTTAGCCGGGAGGCTGAGGACAGCAGGGCCCATAGAGACTAACATCCCTTTTTCAACCCTGTATGCGGTCCCTCCGGGATCAGGGTTGAGGCCATGTGCAAAACAGCGTGTGTGGGGAGGAAGGCTGAATTCATGCACAAACTTTTTAATATGGGTTAAAAATAAACAAATCAATAACAGATCACTGGTAACAGCAAGTAACCTTATTTTCTAAATTTGCTCGAGAATGCTTGTTAAATAGAAATGTTGAGTTCTTTTACAAATCAAGCTAAAAATCAAAATATATGTACTGATTGTCTGAAAGAAAGTTATCTGGAAGCAGGAGCTACTGATGCATTTTGTCACTTAGTTATATTAGACATTACATCTGAACCAACTACCACTAATATCAGATAAAGTTTAAAGAGTGCCCAGTCCCAGCTGTGTCAAGTTTCTGGCACAAGTAACATGAGTAAGGGTCTGATCCTAATTTCTTCCTGGATCTCTTTCATTAAGAGAAAGGGGAGTGAAAAACTCCCCATTTGTCTAAATGAAACCTAAGATTGTTGGAATTTTTTGTAACCTTTGATGCTGAAGTTACAGTTCTCAATCTGGCCAAATGGGAGACTGTGGATGAAAGCTATGAACTGCAATGGAGCTGAAACATTGTTGGAACGACTGCCTGACAACCCAGTAGAATCCTGCTGAAGATGCAGCAGCTGTGGATGAAGATTTCTTTAACAACATACATCTAGAACATTAATGAGGATACCCACTATGCATATACAATACGTACCACGTATTATATACACATAAGGATGTTTGTGCATGTGTGTTATGTATACACACTCTTCATACATGCAACATACTCGCCCCCTGCAATATGTTTATACAATACACCACAAATAGTGTGTATAGATGTGTGTATATTACACACACTTTCTCCCCCCACCCCACCCAGAAAGCTTATTTGATAAATATGGATGAAATGATGCTGCAGATGGGCCAAATCTGGAGGATCTCACTCAATTTTTATCCAGCCCTTGTGCAGGCAAAATTCTCAAGGAATTGTCAGGGATCATTTGCCTGAGCCAGGACTCAGGATTTGCCCCTATGTTAGCTTTTCCTGATGGAATTTTCATTGGTTTTATATAAGAACCTTCAAATGTCTTTTGATTCCAGTACTCTTTAGCTGGCTGTGGCTTAGGTGGCTTTTGTCACATCTTGCCCCTAGTGGAAGGGCGATCTGTTTATATTTCCCCCTTTCAAGCAGAGGATTTGAAGTTGGACCACAGTTCTCTCTGGTGACTTACATTTCTGGCTCTGTAAACAGTATTTTGGCAGAGAGCTGAGGAGGCTCTTAATAGTATCTATATATTTTCTGTGTGGTAAGTTAATACAAAAGGCTTGCACATAAAGTTGCAAAAGAAAAACTGCTCTCCCGTCCATCAGAGAGCCTCCATTTTTAACCTTACCCCATTGGGTGCAGGAATATCAGCCTATGCAATCAGAAAGGGCCAAGAATCTGGCAAAGAGAGATTTCATATCTGGGGCTTAGTTTGGGCTAGTTACAAAGCCATGTGGTTTTAAAAGATCAGGCTATCAGAAATGTGTATTAAATATATTAGAAGGCGATATAGTGTTCTTAATAAACAAATCAAAAGAAAGTGATCCTGAGCAGGCACTTTGGCAGTATCAGACTTAAAACAACAACAACAAAACCCTAAAAACTCCAACCAACCAAACCCCTCTCCCCAAATAAACAGAAAAAGGCACCATGTTCCCAGGCACAACTTGGCAAAAAAAACAAGCTCTGGAATCTGCTATATTCTATATGTTATACTGCAGAACTTAACACAGCCTGTGTGATTTGTTGTTGGTTCTTAAGCATGCACAATATAAACAAAGTAAACCTGCCAAAAATACAGAGCACAGCAGGCAATAAGCAAAGTTAAACAATAAGCAGTGCCTGCACACAGCTGCAAAGGGTGCTGCAATATTTTTTACCATCCCTTGTCAGGTTGTGTCTTAACTTAGTAGCCAGTGGATTTACAGTACCCTGGCCCTGAGACTACTTAGATGAGTCGGGGTCACAGGATGGAGCCCACAGGACCCACTCCTGCAGTGAGCTCAGTGTGGATGCAGGGATCTGTTGTAGATCAGCGGTTTAGACTGCAAGCTCTTTGGGGCAGGGCTGTGGCCTTATTTTTCTGTAAAGCATCCAGCATATTTATGGTGCTGTATAACAACATGGTATTAAGCCAATATTTCTAGTTTCCAGTCAACAGAATGCCCAACCCCCAACCTCAATGCAAAATATTAACATAAATCCAGGCTATTCCTGCTTTCCTTCCCCACCCCGTGCAACAATAGGCTTCCTGCTGCTATTTTAGCCTGCCTCAAACATAGAAGGAGAAAGGAGAACATGTTTCAACAGCTGTTAAGATAGCAGCCAACCAAGATCATAGATACCTGACTCCACAGTTTCCTCTTATCCTCTTATGGAGCGATTACAGGAACAGTCTTCAGATACTCAGCCCTCAATTCTTTCCACAGCTAAGAACATGATCACATACCTACAGGAGTCCCAGCTCAGTAGAGAGGCGTGGTGAGTGATGGATCCAACACTATGAAATATACTTTCTGGCCACATAAAGAGCCAGATTTACATTATGTTTAAGCAAGAGAGACCAACTGGGAACTACAGTATTACTGAGAAGGGCTGGGCTCTCTTTTTAAGGAAAGAATTCAGAAGTTGCTGCTCCCCAAAAGGACTTTTATCTCTGAAAAGTTCACTAACTATGAGTCTGGTTGACAACGCCCCCCCCTTGCATTTTAAACAAGTTACAAATCAGCTGAAACCAACATGCAGCCTCTGAGCTGTTTTATGCTGGGTTTCTGAAATCTGGCAAGGGAGGCATCTCAGAGCCCAGGCTCCAAGCCCAACAGGAACATCAAAGCTACTGCTATTAGCCCCATAGTGCAAGCCCCACAAGCCTGGGTCGGTTGACCCGACTCTGACTTGCTGCTGCAGGATATATATATTTTTTTTTGGAGTGTAGACATATGCTGATTAACTTGCCCAGAAAGTCTATGACAGAGGAGAGAAATGACCCTGGGTTGCAAATCCCAGGCTTGCACCCTACCCATTGACCTAACTCCTCCCCTGTGTGCCAGAGTTGCAATATTAACACACTTTAAGAGTTTTGGGTCACCTTATATTTAAGGAAACTTCCTTCCCTAAACAGTGACAATGGGACGTTCCATAGAAAATCCCATTACATTTCATGGCAACTTTCTTCTCAAATAGTGCTTGATCCTTTCTAGGTACTAATTTAGCATATTATGATGAAATTCCAGTCATAACTCCTTCGCTGTTGATAGACTTCGCTGCAATGTGTGTGCTGTGTCCTGTTGCAACTGTACTGCATATACAGCAATTGACTATCACCTTCAGGCTATGAAGATGGGACACTCCTCATAGTTGTCTTTCTAAAAGAAATCAAGTGTTTATTTCCTGTTGGGCTTAAAAGCGCAGAGGCCTGAAAACATACAATGTGGGTTTTCTCTTGCTCTCTTGATTACAAGAGTCCCGCCTGAAGCCTGTTTTTTCAGATTACCTACAATGCAAGCATGGTAACTGATTCTAATAAATCAGCAGTGATCTGCTCCTGGTTATCAGAAGAGAGGATTGTCCCTTAAACATGTACATTTGTAACCTACTGCTTAGTACACACTATACATCTGATCCCACACACAATCTGATCCACAAAGGACATGTTGTCAGATACAGCTGCTTAGTGCCTCATCCAAATCCCACTGAATAGCCTCCCACTGATTTCAGTTCTTTAGCTCAAGTTATAGAGGATCATATTTGTAGCGCTGGCAGGTCCTAGGTTCAGTCCCCACTGATGACCAAGATGGCAATCATTTCATGCACAAATGTTTAGAGTGATTGCCTGCACAAATGTTTTTCACCACTCAGTTTGGAAAGGGACATTATTGCAGATTCAAAACCCAACGCATGAAAAACATATCACCAGTGTGCAGAAATGACTGCTGGCCTAATACTTATTCCAAGGACAATTCACTACTTGAGATGTACCAATTGAACCAAGTGCAATTTGTTGGGGAGGAACATTAATCATCTTGTTGGAAAGAAACACGAGGACAGGCAGGCAGGCAAAGACAGGCAAACTGGTTTCTCAAACTCACTCGGACACCTGTGATTCCGGGATATCCAGAAGGCCCTTCTTTTCCCTTCAATCCTTCGGTGCCTTTTTCTCCTCTCTCTCCTTCTGGGCCTTGCTCTCCTTTGTCTCCCTGCAGAAGAGTGGAGTATGTTTGCTTTTCAATACCAACAAAGCATAGATCATTGTGTATGACTCTTGAAGAAAGAAAAGGGAGGATCAGAGGCTGAAAGCAAGAAGACAGAAGGAAGCTGAATCATAAAAGTACTTGACATTTAATGCAACAGGTTATTTTAAAAAACTCCCTTAGCCAGAGAGATAGGACCTCAGCCACAAGAGAGGATGGTTTGAACTTTTTGCTTCTCCCACAATGAACTGAGCAGGAATCTCCCACATGGAAACTCCTGGGTCTGGGATACTTCTGCCTCATATCAGCTGAGATCTGAAAGAGAGAGTCTTTTGACTCATTTATAAGCCCTAGAAGGGGTATTTTGACAAGGCTGTCAGAAGAGGCTGTGGGAAGCACCCCAGGCCCCGAATTAACACACTGCAGAGCAGCAGCTTCTTACCCCCATGAAAGATCAGCAGTTATAGCGCTAGAGGCAAAAACTTGCATCAAGTTGCCATTCTCACAATTGGTGCATAGTGTTTTATAGGCACAATAAAAAGGGCCCAGTTCTGCTCTCACAGCAGTTTTACACTCATGTAACCCAACTGACCTTGGTAGAGTTGCTCCTGATGTACACTTGCATTAGTAAAAGCAGAATCATGCCTATTACATTTTCTGGTTAAACAAATATTTGTGCAGTGAATAGCAACAGTTCCATTATCCAGAGAAACATTTAGGTTGGGAAGAATTGGAAGTGTTCAAGACCACTTGGAGATGAAGCAGCAAGTGATGGCACAAGAAAATCATATAAGGAAGGACTGTTTGATCTGACGTCCAATGATAAACAAAAATAACGAAGCACAGCAAATAGTTTAACTAGAATGAAGCAATAAACCACAAGACTCTGTTGTGGGATTGGCCAGTTTTACTTTCCGTGGCATGAAACTGTTGGCCTGTGCAGACAGACAAGCTACACAAGGATAGAAATCGGGATTGCAATCCAAAAGTAAGGTTGCAGATTTGGAACAGCAAGAGAAATGATGCAATGCAACAATGAATAAGGATTTGGGGGTCCCGCCAGGAAATGGGGGGGGAATGACTTGTTACTGGACTCGCAAATAGTGATATGGGCTGTGAGGCTGTTGAAGGCTTTGGAACAATTGTAGATCTGCCTGTGGAATTTCAGACTGGTGAAAATCTGTAAGGAAGGAAGAATTGAATCTATAGAAACTGAAAACAACAAAATAAGTTGTTGACCACTAGTTTTTGAAGAAGAATGGGACCTTCATAGAGATCTGTAAGAAATTCCTGAGGTACACCAAGAATGCAGCTAGAGATTTGAAACCTGAAGGATCTCTTGCAAACAAGGCTTTATACAGGTTTGGTCTGACAGCACATGGACTTGAAAAATCAGTCCTTCTGGCTTGCTGTTTTCATTAGGTAAACTGTACAATTGATTGCTGTGTAACTGAAGAACCAAAAGGAAATGCCAAAAAAGAGAGAGAACTTTATGCTATTAGGCTTTTCCTATAGTAGACTTTATTCCAATCATAAGAACATAAGAATGGTCACACTGGGTCAGACCAAAGGTCCATCAAGCCCAGTATCCTGGCCTCTAACAGTGGCCAATGGCAGGTGCCCCAAAGGGAATGAACAGACAGGTTATCATCAAGTGATCCATGCCCTGTCACCCAATCCCAGCTTCTGGCAAACAGAGGCTAGAGACACCATTCCAAGTTTCCCAAGTGTTGCTACTGCAAGTTCAGCTCTACCAATGGTTGCAGTAATTAGAGCCCTAGTTCACATAAGGCACCAGTGGCAGGTGGTGTTTTAAATGCCACGCCAGGTAGATCTGATAAAATCTGGCCATGTAATGGTGCTTAAAATGCTGTCGGCTGCCGGTAGCTCTATTTCTAGAAAGGGGGAAAGAGCTGGAACTAGGAAAGAATATTTAAAGTAGGAAGGAGCTTTCATTGTCACTTAGATTCATAGAAGTGGAAGACATATTTTTGGACAGAAGAGAGCATTGGCAAACTGACGAATTATGGGCTATGCCCCAGCAACAAGAGATGTGAAGAAACCCACTAACAGAAAAAAGCAAGTGTTGAACCTGTTCCCCATGGAGATGCTATTGTTGAGAGTAAAGAGGACATTGTGTGAACACGAGGAAGCAAAGAACCTTTCTGGACTGAAAGGAAAAATTATGGAAAAGGAGTCAAGAAGGGAACAATTTAGTGTGAGGCAGATGTGTGGTCAGATACCATGTATAATACAGCAAGAAAGAGTACAGGCAAAAATGTCACCCACACCCACTGTCCAGCTGTAACTGCTTTGTTCAGGCTCTAGAGACAACAGCATCAGCACGGAGGTGTTTGAGATGAAAAGTACTGAACATAGCACAGATCTAACTTACTCTATGGGGGATTCTCAGGTTCTTGCCTGCAGTTAGGATAAACTTTGTAAATAGTTTTGCAGGGCAGTTCTTTTAATGTGTGTTTGCGATAGCACCCAGCCCACAATGGGATCCCAATCCTATTGTAATACAAATGTAATGGTGCTCCAGGTTAGTACATTTTTGGGGACTGAATCTGGGATCTCTGGAGCTAGGAGCAGAGCCTCTACTGCTTAAGCTAAAGGATCAGTAATTCAGCAGACTCATAAACCTCTTTATGTGTCCTAGCCACTGGAAGGGGACAAAGAGCCATTGTATTCGTGTGTACGACACAAATGCTACCATAGTTCAGGAATGGTTAAATGAAAACTATATCAAAGGGGAAGAAAAGCTAGAGGCTAGAGAAGCACTATGATGGTCTGATGGTTGATCATAATGGTCCCTTCTGACCTTAAAGTCTATGATTCTATGAAGCATCCACTTGAAAGGGGCAGTGAAGGATGCAGGTTTAAGGATTGCTTATGCAAGAGCATGTCGGGGTTTAAAGGAGGCAAAGGCGATGCCCTGGTAGATTCCTAAGACTGCTATGGAGCTACTGGAATCTTTGACCAAACAAGAAGCATAAAAGGTTTTTTCAAGACCCAGTTGACTTCTGGCTCAAGACGACATCTCTAACGGAAGAAATAAAAAACCTCTTTACATTTCTTCCCACCTCAGGTTGGATGGCAACGGAAGAAGGTGTGGTTTACTTCCCACAGTCTGGATTGCAGGTAAGTCTGTGCAGAAGGGGAGAGGGAGGGAGGGATGGAAGGAGCTGGTGGCAGCCAGAAATGTTGTGGAGACTGTTTACCACCCCACGTGGGGTGGATGAAAAGAGGGCACAATACAGAAAAGCCTAGTTAGACAGCAGAGCATTATGCTACCATGTAGTTAATGTGCTGCAAGAAGCCATGGTTAGTCTCAAGCTTTGCTAAAGGTATCTACAGAGGTGATCCTTACAGCTTCCAGGATAAGCAGAGCCTGGAGTGCACATGGCATTGGGAACTAGTTCCCACTACCAGCTGAACAGATACTCAGTCTGAGAGAAAGGCATCTGATTGGGGAGATACAATGACAAGCTCCGGAGTTCTTGGACCAAGGAGGTTACAGCTCATTGATACAAACCCTAAGCTGGAAGTGGGGAATGTGTCACATGGGGCCACTAAGCAGCAAAAGCAACCTGGAAATTGATACAAAGAGATGAGAGATACTGCCTGAGAATCCCCAGGATAATGTTGGGATTGTTCCTCCTACTGTAGCCACTGTGTGGGGTAGGGCAGAGGATTGTTGAACATAGGGGACGGGAAAGGGGTCTGGGGTCAGATGACCAGGGTAGCTTGTGTGACAGTACTTACTTCCCTTGTCTGTCTGCAGATGGGGAAGGAGCATGGTCTGAAAGTGGCTAAATTTGTGAGAGGAAAACCTACCCAACAAAAAACCACACAGAACCTTTACCTTAACTCCGTCAGGCCCAAATGGGCCGCTGTCCCCTACCAGGCCTGGCTCTCCCTGCAAAAAGAGATAGACAAACAGACTTAGGACTCTCTCTTCCCCTTCTCTCATGCTTTTTGCAGCTAACACCCTTCAAAGGAGGAGTGATTTCCCCTTGCAACAATGTGAGCTGAATGTTGAGGGTTTCCAGTGCTGATATTCTTGGTGTAGGGTGGAGATCTATACTGCCACACGTGAGCCAATATGCTTCGTTTATATCACCGTCTTTTAGGACTAGGCTATGAAGTTGCCCCATCCTGCTTGGTATCTCAAAATTGATCAAGAGGAACAAGCCCCCACTGGAGTGAGAGAACAACTCCTTTCTTCATTCTGTTCCAGGCTTTCCTTCAACAGTCCCCAACTCTGACCCACGGGAAGTCCTCTCTCCCCTGGGCGAAGCAGGGAATTCAGTCTCTGTGTTCATGCAACCTTGGGCATCTCCATATTGCTCTTAACAACTGACCTCAGTCTGGAGATCAAGAGACAAGAAACACACTTCTGGTTCAGTCTCTGCATTCATCCCAGCTTTGGCTCCTTCCCCACTTATGCATACTGTACCCAGTGTTTTCCTTGTTAATGCTGGCCTTCAGCGAGAGTCTTTTCCTGCCACTTCTAGGTTACACATACTCAAGTCGTGAAGAACTTGTGAACAGAATAGGCTTGTTTTTACACAGCCACTTTCATATTCATACTGAAAGGAACTTTAAAACACTTTGCAAAGTAGCATGTCCAGTCGTGTCATCACCCTGTGGGCAAGTGGGGCTCATTGGTAGCTCACATGCAGCTATCTGGTTTTATTGTGAGACTAAATGGCCAGGAGATTGGGCTAATCCTCTACCCTGCTCAAAAAAAAGTCCTTTGTGATCTTTCGGTTTCATCTGGGCATCTCTCAAACAGGCAACTGATCTCAATCCTTATCCGGCCCCTGTCACTGTGGTATCAGAGTAACTCCTGCCCACTGATGAACTTATGCTCACCACACCCTTGGAACGGAGGTTAGTATTTTCCCCATTTTGCAGACCAGGATCTGAGACACAGAAGGATTAAATGCCCAACTAAGCGCATAGCCAAGCTGGGAATTGAACCCAGAGCTCCTGAGTCCAGTATAGTGCCTTAACCCCAGGGCTATCCTTCCTTTTACAGTACCACATTCACCCTCCTGCCATGCCACGACCACACGTCCACGGGCTCAGAAGTCCCGAATCCATGATCGGCTGCCCAAGGCTGCTATCCGCTCAGTCACTGCAGATACACAATGGTCATTCCAAAGGCTGGAAGTTTACCCTCTCCACGCTGAGGGAGCAGTGCATTGTCCATTTATACACCCAGTTTGGTCGAGAAGCCACAGTTATCTGCTTAGCCATCCACATACACATAATGAAGAGGACTCCAGTATGAAGTTAACTCTACTTACTCTTTGACCAATGAGGCCTTTTTCTCCTGGGACCCCCAGCTGTCCAAGATCACCCTAAAAACACAGAGGCACAGACTCAAGCTGGTGACAGTGTTCAATGCATAGGATGAAGATGATTTCTCCCCTTCCTCTCCCCCTCATTTCTTCCTGCATGTTGACTCTTCCTTTATCTGGTCCTGTTCAAACATGGATGTCTGTCTCAGAACCATCCTCGCACCCAGAGATTAATTAGGTACCGAGCATCACCCCAACAGCAAGCTTTAAGAGGGCATGCACCTTTTCAGGGTGAATCTGACTGATATGCAATAGGCCAAAGAATCAGCAGTGACTTGCAGGTGTCAAAAATCAGTGGTGGATGCTTGCAAAGACTGAACCAAAGGGAATTAGCCGTGCACCTTAGAGCAGGAAATGATGTCATGCTATCTTATTGGGAAAGCAACACCACCAGAACCCAGGGCATAGTAGTGCTCATAAAAAATGGTGCAGCTGGAGTGATGAGAAGGAGAGCGGACACATCCCAGCAAACAGCAATACGATCTTTGGCATGACTGAGGGGTGCTGAGCAATATCTAGATTATGGACAGCATAGAAAGGAGCGAACTGGACATAGTATTGGAGCTGGCAGTTATGTTGATATATGTTGGTGAAGTGCTAAGTATAAGGAGGATGCAGTTTCCAGCTGTAGGACATTAGATCCAGATCAATTTGTCTGTTTTGCAATGAGCAATGTGCAGGAAATGTTCATTTCCTTCCCTGGCCCATTCACCTAACTCAAACTCCAAGCACTGTTCTAAAAGTTAAAAATTGATATTGCTGCCAGTGACATAGTATTATGTTTACAGGATGCCTTTCACTACAGTCATTTTTGAGCTATAAACGCTCATGACCCCACTGAGATACAGCTGCTTCTGGGGAGGCCAGCATTCAACCACAACAGTAAGGAATATGGAAGGTGTAAGAAATTTTGGCCAAGGCTGCAACTGTATCCTAGTGGTGTGCTCCTCCTTTGCCACTCTACAGCTTTAGATTATATAACTGTATGCAATGACTGCTCAGAGAGTCCTTGAATGTTTACCAAGGGAGCAACTACTGCTTGGAGATTCCTAGAACATTTGAATACCTCCATCGCTGGAGAGAGAACAACCAGAATCTCTCAAGCTCTGAACTAATGCAAGGACACATTGCACTGAAAGTGGCTAAGTGGGAGCTGTTAGCATCTCTGCATTATCAGCATGCTGCTCTCCTTCCTTCCCTGGGTCAGGTGCTAGGATATTCTCCAGGCGTTCAAAAGCCCGCTTTCAGGAACCACCATTTCAGACAATACATTCAAGCTCAGCCAATGCTCCTAATCAGCCTGGCTCGGCTGAGGCAGCTTGTCTAGAGAATACATGCACCGCCCGCCTTCCTGCTTGTGATGGGAGCCGTAGAAGAGCTGCTCCTGTAAATCCTGCAGTGGGGAGTGCCGGCAACCTGAGCGGATCAATGGTATTCTGTTCCTGGGCAAGGTAATTAGGGAGCTGAGTGGCAGGCAGAGGCGGCATAGCTGAAATGTTAGAGGAGTACCAGGACTCCAAAGACACAGTCGCTCAAGTGATGTGTCAAAAGGTTTGGCAAAGAAAACCCTGGCGAGGAATGGGAGTGGGGGAAGACTGGCAAAGAGGAAATAGCATTTAATCCCAAAACGCAGGCTGTTCAAAGCTCCCTGACACAGTGGCAACCCTTCGAAACTTAAATGGAGAATGGAAAACTTGTAGAGAGATCTTATTCAAATAAAGAGAGAAAAATGATGCTCCTCTTCATCCAGGAGAGAAGGTGCATTCACAGCTCTGTGACACTGCACCTGGCACTGTGCCTTGTGCTGTATTGATTAAAAATGACAGCTAGTTAATTGATGTGTGGGCATGGAGGGGCTATATTTAAATTCTTGCAGAGCAGTAATTTTTATTTTTATTTTTTTGAAAAAAGAGAGAACATTCCATATCAGCATTAGCAGAATCCAGCCCCCATTTCAGACACTCATCATCTTAAGCCCAGCATTGGGAACCCCGGAGGGGAGGGCTTGTTTTAAGGCATTTATATTCCTGGGTTCTCCCATACAGAGACAGTTCTTGTTTCCAGACTCGGTTACATCCCGACTCTGGGTCACTTGCAGGTTTTGTATCAATGCCTCAGCCCAGCTCCTGCCTGCAATTCGGCGACTGGATTATGTAGATCTAGCTTGGTTTTTACTGAGTCCCTTTCTTGGGCTCTCAAGTCATACTTTCCCTTCCTTTGTTTCCCTGCATGCCCAAAACAGAGGCTGAAGCTTCCTGCATTTGAGCCTCTTTACCTGAGATCTCTAGCGGCCCACACAGGGAACTTGAGGCACTGGAATTGCATAACCAAAGGGGAAGTGTTCTCCTCCCCTGAACTGTGTCACTAGAGAGCTCTGTGGCTGAGAAACATGTAAAGAGCAGCTGGTGTGGGGTTACCCAGCTGGTCCCCTCCCTGAATACACCTATCTATAGTATCTATCTTTAGCTGTCTGACCTTGCCCATTGTAACTAGGCAGACTGCTCCCAGTCTCCTCACAGGATACCTTATTCAGGAGCACTGCCAGGGTCCTCTGGGACTCCGGTGTAAAAGCAGACTCTTGATAGGAACAAAAGTTTCTGTTGTCTCTCCACTCTGACAGAGAACTTGCATTAAGGGTTTTTCTTACCTTCATGCCAGGTTCACCTGGAAGGCCAGGTTGTCCCATTGAGCCAGGAGGTCCCTGGGGAGGGGAAAAGGCCATTGTTACATCGTGCAGAGCAAGATCAAAGAGGAAATTCCTTTACCAGAGCACTTTGGGGACAGAGGAGCCCTGGTCGCAACGTAATTACCTCCCTGGAGCTGGCTTGGTACACAGAGCCAAAGAAAAGGCCAAGAACCTCTCTGTGTCCCGCTCCCACAAGGGCCTTTGTTTTCTCTTACGCCTTTCTTTCCCTTCCCCAAGCCTGCACCGAACTCTCTGCCCCTGTTTGCCAGGCAGCCTCGCTCTAACTCCCTCACTCGAATTCCTCCAGGCTTTGGGTTCCCAGTGCGGATCTCTACCCCACGCCAGTTAAAAGAAAAAAAGGAACGAACGAAAGAGCACAAAATACTTAAAATCAGCATAAAAGGGTTAAATAAAGACATTAACACAATGGGTCCCAAATAACTTCAACCACTTAATATTTTCCCTTCTCTGACCCCTTATCTATCACTTGGTTCTGTCTTTAACTCAGATTCCAAGGCCTGGTATATGCCCAGTTTTTGTACTAGTGTAACTATTCCAGTTATGGTCAGCTCCCAATGTGGATGCAATTATATCATTATTAAGGAACCTTATACAGGTGGAGCTGATTCCCCTACAGAAATAGCTAGTCCAGTATAAGCACATTTATACTGGGACAGCTGCATCCACACTGGTGAGGGGAGGTGTTGTGCCACTTTAACTATACAAGTGGCACAACTTGTATATGTGGACAAAGCCTAAAGTCTAGGGTGCAGGGATCGGGTCTCCTATTTATCCATAAAGTGCCATTCACATCTGTATCATGAGGACACCCATGGGCAGCTAGCTCGTGGAGGACAGGGAATTAAAAACAGCAGCTGTGTACTACAGGTGGGCTGAGCTGGAATACTAGGTCCAAACTCCCTTGAATAATTTTGCATAAATTCAGATCTGACCTTTGCATCCACCCCTTTTTCTCTGCCTCTGTGATGGGCTGAACACCCCAGACCTTGCATAAAGGTTGGATCCGGATCGGAACTTCACCGCTATCATTAAATTGTACATTTAAAAAACTGTATTAGATGAAACAAAGGAGCTGGGGGACAGGATAATAGGCCCCTTATTGAGTGTGAGGGTACAATTGAACCAGCTTCTCCCAGTGAGCCTTGAAAGATTAAACGGTTTCACTGGAAAGCGATGAAGAGTAAGGGTGGAGTGGGGTACATGAGAGACCACTTGTCCTTGTGCTCTATCCCCATGACCCTTTCAGGATGTGTCTAGCCCCTTACTCTAGGTATTAGGCTGGTCAATTGCACAAAGCACCCACTGGTACCTGAGATTAAGGGAAAGGGTAACTTTAATCACTGTATTTTTTGCATTGATTTCCTGCCAGCGTAGGCAGTGGGACTCCGTTAAATAAGACCAAAGGTGACACAGCAAAGCTGGTCTTGCTGGGTTTGAAGGGGTTTTTATTTATTTATTGTATTAGCTTTCCAGACCACATACCACAATCTCCCTCTTCTCTGCAGCTAGGAATAAAGGAAACAAGAGCCCGTAATTGCAGGAGCTCTCGGAGGTTTCCAGCTTTCCGAACTGGAGGGAGCGGTGAGTGGGTGCCTGTTAGGTTTTGGAACAATTGGGCAAGTCATGCATGAGAAAAAGCAAGTTCCAGTGAAAGCAGAAATACTGCCTGGGTTTTTCCAATGGTTCCAGTGCAAGAGAAAGGCTGTATCTCCTCCACGAGCCCAACATATGGAGCTCTGCGCTTTCAGAACAAGCAAGGCCCAGGGCAGCTCAGTAGCAGCCTACCAACTTTCCAGATCCCTAGTGTAGTTGTGGTTTACCACCGAGCGCTCACTCCATCCAGTCTAGCAGGCAAGAGACTGGAAAATCTCACGACTCAAATTTTGCAGTGGGTTGTATTAAAAGGTACGTTAGCTGCTACTTTTGAGACCAAGTGAACATCTTGATTATATTACCATCTCAAGACACACTGAAAGGAGCTAAAAGTGGGTGACCTAGTCTGTGGTGATTGGCTGTGATGGTAAGAATTGAAGGAGAGTCTCCAGGGGCTCGGAGGGTTAGAGGAAACTCTATTAAGTAAGCTTCTGCCCTCCTGTGCTCCTAAACCTGGGCACAGAAAATCAGTAACTATTCCTTTCATTTTGTTGCAAAGTGTCACTTTTGCCTAATGGTAACAGTGATGCAAAAAGCATGGGGTACTAAAGCAAAGGCATTTCTTCCACCCACTCACCTGGACAGTGGCGAGACTGGGTTTGACAATCAGAATATATCAAGACTGAGCTGAATAATATGATTGCCAGCCAGAGACAGTAGCAACTGAGGGTAGGCGGGAAAGAGACTTGAGGCCTTCTTCATGACAGATTTTTACTGAGTTTGTAACATGGATTTTTCTAAACACAACAGAGTTAAAATATGGGCCTGGATACTCAAAGGGAGTTAGGTGCCCAACTTCCACTTATTTCAATGGGAGTTAGACGCATAAATGCCTTTGAGGCTCTGCACTGTGGTTCCTAAAGCATGGATGGGTACCAGGTTTGACCCTGCTTGTGAATGGGGTTGTGACAATTCTCAGAGTCCAGTCAGCTTTAAAATGGTCCTTCTGCTGTGTAGGTGAGACTGCCCATCTGTGTAACAGGGTTAGCCAACCTCCTGCCTCCCAGGTCTCTGGGCAGGAGGCCAGGCCAAAACGCATTGCATCCTGGGGAAAAATGCTTAACTATTGGTGCCAAGGTGAGGCTCTGTGGGTTAGCTGCCTAGATTTTCCTAGAATGCTCTAGGATCTGTAGGATGGAAGATATTGGTAGGTTGACAAACCCTGATGCAGGGATAAATGGTGGTGTGTGGATGTGTTGAACTGCATCATCTGTTACCAGGTCAGAACCTGGTTCAGCCCAGTATGGCTCTGTCTGGATTGTAGATGGGGTCTATATTTGTAACTTTTCTCTTGCACTCTTAATGCCGACATTAAAACTCGTAAGACACAGAAACCTCCATTGTCCTTTTCCCTCAAGAGTTTCTGAAGCCAGACCAAGCCAGACTGCCCCTCGCTCAGCTGTGCAGGTCTAGGTGAGTGAGGGAGGGAATAGGGCAGAAGAGGGGTGTACTACAGAGACGAAAGCAAAGATCATACTCTACCTTATGTCCCATTTCTCCTAAAGGTCCAGCTGGCCCCTGTGGTCCCTGAGGTCCCTGCAAGACAGACACACAGGGCTCTTTCGTGCTACATTGTCAATTCTGAAGAACAATTCACTCCTTAATGCCCTCCCACATCATATGGGAACTACACAGGCATGGGAGAGGAGGTCAAAAGATCAGAAATGGGCAGCTCAAAGTGCTTGAACAGCAGCAAGCAAAGGGTCAGAAACCTCCCTGTGTCTGGGTGGCTGGGGGGAAGGTGGGGGTGCTGCTGTGTTGAAGCTGAACTGAAATTAGTTGGCAACCTTAGCGTGTCTGAATAATTTCCTTCTCTAGTACGCCTTGACACAGCCCGAGCCCACCCCCACTCCTACACTCTCAGAGCCTGCAGCATGTCCCCCTCCTTCAGTCACCACAGTCTAACCCTCATCAGTCACAGCCCCCTTCTATTCTATCTGTCTGACCTGACCCTACTTCAACCCCTCCATCCTAGATGGAGTCAGAACTGGACTCTGTTCCTGCCATTTTCTTATGGTTCCCAATTGACTCCCTCCACCCCTGCCAGTAACGTAACACGATCCAGTCCATCCTCCCAGTCTGGGATCATCCTCTAACAGGCTCAGGAGTGTCTAACCGTGGCCTTTCTGAGCAGCCTAACATGGAACCTCCTTCAGTCTTAAGACAGTTAGCTCCTCCACCCTCCTTGCAAGCATCTGGCCTAATTACTATCATCATTACAGTAGCATCTACTGCCTCCAAGGTCAGGGCCCTATTGTGCTACGTGCTAGACCTAGACATTCTGGCCCTAAAGAGCATACAGTCTAAATAGCCTAGACAGAGAAAGGGTGGCAAAAAGGAAGTATTACCATCATGGGTAACACAGGTTGGGAACTGAGGTGCTGCCCAGGTTCACCCAGGGAGTCTGTGATGGAGTGAAGAACTGAATGCAGGTCTCCTGAGTCCCAGTGCAATGCCTTGACCACAAAAATCATCTTTCCTTTCCAGTACCTCTTCCAAACCTCCATTCTGACCTTTCTTCCACCTTCCCTGCCAGACTCTCTCTTGGTTTCTCCTTCAATTCTCTGTCAGAGTCAGGTCCAGTCTCTTTTCTAATTTTCCCCTCTTTAATATAATCCAGACCCCCTCTCCTCCCCCAAATCCAGACTTGCCCCTTCTTCTACCCTACCTGCCAGAGTCAACTCCGGTCTCTGTTCTACCTTCTTGCTGCTGAATCTCATCAAGTGCCTCCCTTCTGCCTCTGTAGGGTCTGATCATGCCCTTCCTCCAACCTTCCCAGGTCCTCCTTTAACCCTATGCAAGTGTGGCTCTGATTAAGCTGGACTCAGCAGGGGAGGCAGGGATGGGAATGGAGGAGTGTTTGCGCGCGCGCGAAGCCAGACAGAGGAGGAAATGAGGGGAAAGAGAAAGGGACGGATGAAGAGGGAATGAGAAGACACTTGCCGGGTCACCTGGAGCCCCTTTGCCTCCTTGGGGTCCGGAAGGTCCTTGAATACCCTAGGATAACAAAAACCACCAAGGTCAGCTCTGTCCCATCACCACCTTTCACACCTCCCAGCATGTCACATTCACCTTGTAAACACTTTATAAAAAGGAACACAGAGGTGGCTCTGAGGCTGAACTGTGAGACATTGTCCAGGTTTCTCCTTCTGAGCAGGAATCAAAAAAAACTTATAACCTTCATTAAAACTTAGGCTATAAAACGGAACAGAAGGTGGCTGGCACTTACTGGGAAGCCACGTGGTCCTGTCTCCCCAGTCTCTCCCATCTTCCCCTGTAAACAGAAGGTTACAGTAATTAGAGGTTGGGAACGTGCTGAAACTCCCTGTTGCTTTGGCCAGGAAAGTCAATCAAAGCTGTATTTTACTGGGGCCACGCACGCGTGAGTATACACACTTGTAATGTTTGGTACAGTGCCAGCTTGGCATCCAGCACCAGCTCTCACAGTGGACGTACCTGCTGCCCGTCGGGCCCTGGTTTGCCTGGCTCCCCCTGAAGGCCCTGTTAATGAAAAAGAGAAAGACGTTGGCATCAGCATGAACTGGGCAGTGGAGACTCTTGACTGGCTAACTCTTCCTGATGCCCCAACTTTCTTGCTCTTGGAATCCCCCAGGGAAGGGTCAATCATTTGCTTCCGGTTCTCTGTCAGCATTTAAAGGGGCTAGCTAGTGTCCTAAAGTCCCCTTCCCATGGGGGAATAGTCCCATCCGCTGAAGAACTTGGAGCATAATCCAATTTTTTTCTTGCCTGCTCTTAGAAATCCCAATGACCCTGGACTCCCCACTTATCCTGTTCATAATGGGGGAGTTTCTCCATCTAACTCTATGTCATTTTGAGTGGAGAAGGAGGAGGGCATTAGCCACACATTGATAGGTAGGCCAGGTGGCACTTGGACTCCAAAGGTGCTTCATGCTGTGTGCTAAGCATTCAGGGGTGGAAGAGCCTCAATAGCACATAAAAACACCGGCTCAGGTAAGAGACAGCAGCACATTATTTCCTTTGCTAATTGCTGCTCTGCCTGAGAAGGGAGCCTCTGAGCCAGGGGATGGGAGGACATGGATGCAGGAGAAGTCTTATGAAGGTAGAAGAATGATTGGGAGAAAAGGAGGCATGACAGAGAACTGAAACGTCAGCCACTATTTCAATGCTCAGTTGGACTAGCCTCCTGTTCTGCTGGATTAGCCTCCTGGCTAGGCTGCCATCCAAATTCCAAAAGGAAACACCCAGACTGGGAGCTGCTGTACCATCCATCATTCTCTTTCTCAGCACCCTTGCCTCAAAAGAAGGTCCTTTATCAGCATCTGGCTTGGATATTCTCTTAACCAGACTTAATGAGGGGCAGGTCTATTCCAGGAGGCCATTTGCCAGACCCCCTTCACACCAGGATGCAGGGGGGATTTCTGTTCCATTAATGTCTCTGCTCTGATCATACCACACTGCAGGGAGACACACTTCGTAAAAGTGGCAAACACCACATATCTTTGACTTACTATGTGCGTGTGTGGGCAGCAGAAATGTGCAGTCAGAGCCCTTAAGGGAGTGGTGATGGTACGACCAGATCTACACACAAGTTTTGTACTGGTGTAACTGTTTCAGTTAAAAGGTGTGATTATTTTTTTTTTACCAATATAGTTAAATTAGCATAACCTCTATAGCGTAGGCTCAGTTATACTGGTTTAAATGTGTCTGATGCTGGTATAGCTTATTACCTTTCCCATATGGGGAATAAGCTATACTGGTATAAGCACCTATATACTGCAAAAGCTGTGTGCATGCTGGGGGTGGGAGGTGCAACTGGTGTAAAGGGGCACAACTGTGTGTGTAAACAAGCCCTGAGCTACCTTCCAGCCCCTCTTCACTTTAACCAAACAGCTGAAACCTTTAATATCTTTGGAACTGTATTTCTACCAAACGAATGACTCCTGGCTGAGTTTAGACAGCATTCTGCCCTCGGATCCCCACCCTTCTCCCCAAATGGAAAGCTTTTGGGAGACCAGGGAATAGACATTTCCACTTGTCTCCCTGTCATGGAGTGTGGGGGAGACAAGGCCCTGCACCCCCAATTTCCTGCGACTCACCATGAGACTCAGCCAGCCAGTAAGGCCACGTCTAGACTACACGCCGGATCGGCGCGTTAAAATCGATTGCTCGGGGATCGAAATATCGCGTCTGGTCTGGACGCGATATCTCGATCCCAGAGCGTGCTTAGATCGATTCCGGAACTCCAGCTAGATGACCGGACCTTCGGATTCGACACAGCGAGCCGCGCCGGATCGATGCCGGGGCTGAAGACAGGTGAGTAAATCGATTTTAGATATTCGATTTCAGCTACGCTATTCTCGTAGCTGAAATTGCGTATCTAAAATCGATTTAATCTCGTAGTGTAGATCTGGCCTAAGACAGAAAGTTTATTTAGGCGACAGCAACACAGTCCAAGACAGGTCTTGCAGGTACAGACGACAAGACTCCATTAGTTAGGTCCATCTTGAGGGGGGGCCCAGAGAGGCCAGAGCCCCATTGGGAAGCTCGAGCCCCATCTGGGCTCTCCTCCATTTTCCCAGCCAGCTCCAAACAAACTAGCCGTCTCACCCAGCCTCCCCGTGGCTCCTCCCTCAGCCTTTGTCCATTTCCTGGGCAAAGGTGTCACCTGGCTCCAACCCCCCTCCTGGTTCTCATGTTACATGCTCAGGTAGCTGGTTTTAAGGAAAGTCTCCCATCCCCAATGCAGGCAGTCCTGGCAAAACTCCCCTGCAACCTTCTCAGGTCAATACTTCCCTCTCCCTGCTGCATCACAGGCACCCCCAGAGCACTTAAAGAAAACATTAAGAACATTTCCAGTTTGTCACACTCCTACTGAGCAGAGCCATGTGGTAGGAACATGACTCAGGGAAGCTAGGTGATTGTGTGCTGGGGGACGGCTGGTGCCATACAAAATCCTGCTGGTTGCTTTTAAGGAGTCTTGATGTGAGTGAGTGTTGGTTCTTGGCAGCTGGGCTCTGCTCTGCACAGAGGAATGCTGGCTGGGCTAACTGGCCCCGGCTGGATTCTATGCTTGGTGATGAAGGAGTTAGAGCTATTTAACACTGAGTTGAAGATACACCCAGCACCATGATGGGCTAGAGGCAGCAAGGAGGCGATGGTGGTGGGAGACTTCCTGATTTTTCTAGGGCCTAGAGGGGAACCTCATAGCATGCGTGTCAGAACTGGCACTCCTGTTAGAACTTACCTTAACACCTCTTGACCCTGGCTCCCCCAGTGGTCCATCAGGACCTCTGGCACCCTGTGGGACCAAGAGAGAGAGAAGAGAGTTACACAGCAAATGTGAACAGCAGGTGTCCCCCTTGTGCTGCTAACACTGAGTTGTCTACTGGAGGTTGGGTGTGATCCCAGCTTCCACTGTGCAGCCAGACCTCTCCCACCTCCCCAGTGCACATTTTGCATGCTCAGGGGGCTGAGCTCTTGGGCTTGCTCCAAAAAAACCAAACAGCTACATTTCCTGTACCCTTCACCTGCCTGATCCATTGGATCCATCCTCTCTGCCTTGAGTAGCTTCAGTAACATAGAAAAGGAGATGGGTGGGGGGGAGCCCTGCCTGTTGGTGGGTATGGTGGTTTCTCTGTCCATAGCTATATTTAATTCTCCTCTTGCTCTTAACCCTTGGGATGCTGGCACTCGACAACCAGATGAATGCTTAGGAAGGTGGGTATGTACAGAATGGCTGTGATTCTCAAGGGCTTAAAGCTAGGGCTTGTTATGCTGTTTCTAACATTCATCTTAGAGTCAAGGTTCAGCTCCTGTTATAGGGCTTCTCGCTGCAGGATTCATCCTACTGCATGCAGGGTAGAAGGCTCACCCAAAAGCAAAGCAACAGCAACCCTATCTTCAGAACACCTAAAGCCCATTAGAAAAGTTCTCTCTTTAGCCACAGGTCTTGCTTAGACAGGTTTCAGCTGATTCCCAGGCTCAATGGAGCCACTTTTTAGTTTTGTTCTCCTCTCTCCCGCCAATTTATTTCTTTTCTCATCATGTACTGGGCAGTGCATTTATGTTATTTTTATTTCTGTCTAGCCAACCTTAAGCCCAAAATGAGAGCCAGAGAAGACAGACAGGCCGGAGGTCAGGAACTGCTTCATTTTCAGACCTTAATGGTGATGGTGATCTTGCTGGCACAGACCCTGAATTGTGAATTTATTGACATCATGGTTCTTCCTTCTGAAGAGTCAAGCTCTCCCATTGTGCCCTACATGATACAGTTTGAACTCTTTGCACACCACTCCCTGTTATTCACATCCATGGCCATGTTGCTGTTGAAGTCAAGACATCAAAGCTACAAGATGCACCATGTGAGCCCAAACAGATGCACAAAGGCAACTTGGAATTGGACATATTTAATAAAGTGCCATGGGTTATCTTCTCATTGATGATAGGTCTTTTAGGCATTTTATTATAGTTCCCTGTTGCTTAGGGAACTGAATGAGCTATGAACAAAACCAGGTAGTCATGTATATGTGAAATGGGTAGGGGCGTGTAGCATGACCAGTTGTACATGTGTGGTCAGATGGCCAGCCATTTTTTCTTAAGTGTGTTTTTATGAAACCTGTCAGGTCCAATTGTACACGGAAACCTTTCAAGGTGTGCATATGTATGAGTAACAGGCCAGGTGCAAGGGGAGGAATCCAGCTACATGCATCTATAGATGTTCAAACATATGAGGAGGCTGAATATGGTTAGCTGAGAATCTATACACGAACAGCCATGTGACAGGTATCCTACTGGAAGTCATGCTCAAGACTAAAGAGATATGCTTATTCTTCAGGGGTATAGCAGAAAAGCATCATTCGTGAATAGCAGAAAATTCCTGGAGTAGCGAGGAAGCTGATCTCAGTGGAACTCTTCCCCTACCCCCATCCCTATCCTAGTCCAAAAGTAAGTTCTGTGACACTGACACACAATAGGTGGCAGGTAGGAATAAAAAGACAGATTGAGAGACTACATGAATGTTTATCATGTCCACAATGGAGCCTTGATCGTGACTGGACCTCTAAGCACTACTGCAGTATAAATAATTCCAACGCTGCTTTGTGGTGTGTATGTTATGGTGAAAGGAATTCAGACAGCAGGCCAAAGTGGAAATAGAGAAAATAGGAGCCAATTTGCTTAATCGAGATTCAAAGAGAGCCAAATATAACAACAGGGGCCAATATGTTAGCAAAGCGACTATAGTGTGACAGCAGAAGAGAGAGACTCACAAAGAGAGGCAGTGTAACACCAGAAGATGTATAGGAAACACAGCCAAATTATTACAGCAAACACTGTCAATATAAAATAATGCAAAAATTTCTACTGTGTTTGGCAAACTCAGTGATGCTGAACAGATCAGAGACCGAATAACCAAATAACCCCAGTGCATGCCCGTAAAACGCAGCTTAAAGCATGCTCAATCTGTTCGCTAGAACAGACAGTCACTGTGCATCAAATGGGAACAGCACAACCACTGCCCACGCTGCTACTTTCAGTGCACTATCTTGATCTAAGCTAGGGGTCAGACATCTCCCTAACCTGGAAATGACACCTCCAACTCAAAGTGTAGACATACCCTTAGACTGACAGCATACAAGTCCATGCATAGAAAGGGTCACCAAAGCCTCCTTGGGTGTAATGGCAAACCTGTCACTGGATTCCTTTTGCTTAGCCCGCCTCTGCTTGTTGAACTGTTCTGGATCATGGAATAGTGCAGTATTTGTACTTCACTTGGGGAAATGGGTGACAAAGAGACAAGCAGTCAGGCAGCTTGTGCTTTAAGTCAAACTGTCCAGCTCTGTAAAGTGAGTTTTTTTGCCTTCTCTGGGCTGCCTGGAAACAATAATCCATCCCCCTGTTAGGCTGAGAATCCCCCTCCCCAAACTCCTGACTTCACACATCCATCCATCACTGTCCTGTCGGAATTCCCTAGAGAAACAAGCACAAACAGAGAAAAAATAACATCAGGAGGGAAATGAACCCCTTGGCACTGTGGAGGTGTTTGGATCCCAGACCGAGAGCCACATTGCTCTGCTGGATGGAGGGGGATGGATGTTGAAAAGAGAACAAGTTGCCACAGTGAAGGAAAGGAACATTACTCAGCTTGGATGGGTGTATGGGAGGGAGCTCCTAGATACTCAGACCTACAGAGGGGCAGGCATCTTCTCTGCTCTGAAGGGACATGATGATCACCGAAAGAGACAGGCGGGCAGATGGAGATGTGTCGCCCTTGGGGAGTTATTTGCAATTTATCACCATGATCAACACCCTAGAATTGCCTTCACCCTGATAGGAACATAGAAATTGCCAGAATGGATCAGACCAGAGGTCCATGTAATCCAGTCTCCTCTCCCCCACAATGGCCAGTCCCAGCTGCTTCAGAGAAAGGTGCAAGAAGAGATAGTGCAGTAGCAGATGTGGGATAATCTGACCCTCCCCTCACATTAGGTCTCATCCTGATGTCCCAGTAGTTATGACAACTCTGGCCATTCCTGTTATCCATATAAATGTCCAATCTGTCTTTGAGTCTTATTAAATTCTTGGCCCCAATGACTTTCCGTGACAGTCAGGCTCAGCACTATGCTCACAAAGTCGGAACGAGCTTCTTGTCTTCCTAGGACTATGATCTTCTCTCTCCACAAGTCCCTTTCCCCCTATAAACTGCGCAGAAAGACAGACTAGAACCAGAACTGAGTTGGGCAGAGCATTTAGGCCACTCCCAAGGAGTTCATGTCACTGGCAGACACATTTGCCCATCCAGCTGTTCCATACAGTTATAAGGCCAGTCTCTCCTCAGAGACAAACAGGTCTCTCAGATCTCTTGTGGTAATCCACCCTGCCCCCTGCATCCTTTTCCAGTCACCTGGCATTGTACTTGTGGGAGCGGTCACTGAAATGGATGGAGCCCCCTGCTAGCTCCAGCATGCCTTCTCACAGCACTGCAGCTCTGGCAGTGAAGCCTGGACCCCAGCAATGCAGCCTGCCAGTACTTGCATGGCTGCAGCACTGTTTGGAGTATCTTAGTTTCTTCCCAGCAGTGCTCTGTCACCAGCACCCCAGGAGAACAACAGGGCCATCTCCCTCACAGCAGGCACCTGGTTAATCCATCACTAAACATTTCATCAGTACCTGACCTAAAAAGGTTAAACTGCCCCTGCATTAAGGAACAGACCACGAAAGCTCCATCTTGCCCAGACTAAGAGGTTTCCCTAATTCACCCTGACAGGAAAGGCTACATTTAGCCAATTAGTTAAATCTTTGAAACTCCCTTTTACCGACAATGCCAGTTACAGACAAGTGAGGGAAACCCTGGAGGATCTACAGGAAACTGGAATGCCAGCAGGCAGCAATGATCAGAGGCTTCATTACAATGCACTAGACAGGCTGCATAGTTGTCTTCTGGGGGTTGTGAAGTTTCCTGCAGCAGCTATGTTTTCATTTAGGACACATGACCAATCAGGACCTAGACTCTTCAGCTAATAAACCCCTTCGCGCTAGATGCTGTACAAACAGTACAACCTCTGAAGAACTTATAGTTTAAATACACAAGAGAGGAAAATAGGAAGGTAAAAGCAGAATTACCTACGTTTTACAGATGGGAAATTGGAGGCAGAGAGAATTATAGACCCTGATACAACAAAGCACTTAAGAACATACTTGACTTTAAGCATGTGACCAAGGTCACACTGGAAGTATGTGGTAGAGCCAGGAATTCAAACCAGATCTCCCTGTGTCCCACTCAGGTGCATCAGCCACAAGGCCAATCTTCCTCTCTATTTAAATCAACAAATTTTACTTCTGGCCCTTTTGGTTACGTAGGCCCAGCGGTGGAAGGTGTGTTGCTATGAACTGGAATAGTACGATACATTTTAGGGTCACATATTTACATGCAGAAGCAGGTGAAACTTAGCCGTTTTAACTGACGTTTGCTTTGGGGTCATGGATCCCAGACCTGGACTGACTAAATGTTTAAGTAAAGCCTGCAAAATACAACTGCGCAGCCCAGAGCGCCGAAATCATTTTGAAAAACATCACATCACTTAGGCCCTTTAGAAAATGTTCTCTCGAGTCCCATTCCGCACATATAATCATTAGCCGATTTGTAAACATAGCCTTTATTGCTTACTGTCCTCTGTGCTGGGTTGCTACTGCTAATGTTGGCAAGCACATTGCCTCAGGCAGTACTACCTCTGAGAGCTTCAGATTGAGACTAAACAAAATTATGATACTGCTAATAAGGACTCAAAGCCCAGATGCAAACCGCCCTAGCATCTGAATATAGAGGAATTTTGGATCTAAACTTTGTATCTCTAGTTTATATCAGTCAGAGCTACAGATAATGCCGTCAGCGGACAACATTCCATCTGAATAGAACTTACTGCCCAGCACGGTGTTTCAACAAGAGAGCTACATTTTTCTTTTCCAGTGGAGGGAAAGTGCAGACAACTTACATCCAGAGGGAGAGGCCATCAAACTTTGATATACCAATGGAGAGAGAGTCACACAAACACTGGGGGGATTCCTGCCTCTTATTCCATGTACTTAAATTTGTCTTGAACAGGGAGATATTTCACAATACATACATCTTCTACATTGCTGCCTGAGGGACAATTTTTCTGGTTGAGTTCTGGGGGTGATGAATTATGCCTCAATGTGGTGAGTTTGAGTAGATCTAAGAAATCTTGAATTTTAATTTATCTGCTCTCCAGCCCTTGTACTTTCCAAGTAGTAGAGGATGGCCTTGGCCTTCTTTCCAAACAAACCAGTCAATAAAAGTGTTTGGGAGATGAAGGAGGAAGCAGAGCTACCTTCCACCATCAAGTTTCTGAAGAACAGCTATGTATGCCAGAGGAGCTCAGAAACAGCAGTCGCCTTCTCAAAATGCAAAGCCTCTTTTCCCTTGTTCCACATATTTCTAATTCAGCCAAATGAGAGAGAGCTAGAGCAAGGTGATGGATATGGCATAAGAACCTGAACAGAACAGACCCTGAGAACAGTCTGTGCCACTGGATGAGTTAATGACCTCCATCAGTGAAACTGGACATGGATGCACCCACCTCATGGTCAAATGATTTATAAACTCTGAGTCTTCAGCTATTAATCTAGTGTGTAATACTGGTGTTAGAGAATCCCAGTGTAAGCAGGGGATCTCCAAACGGAACATGGAAGCAGAACATTTCCACAGCGAATTACACAAACTTTCAGACATTTACAAGGAATAGTCCAGTGCAGTTAAGAGGTGGGACATGGGAGTTCAGATATTTCTCATTTTTGCAGAAAAATTTAGGAGATTGCCCTGTCCTCCTTCAATCCTTGCTGTTGCCACTTCAAAGGCCTTAAAATGGTGTGACTGTCCTTTTCCCAAGGGAGGTTGAATATACCGTATTCCAGCATCTTTTAATGATGGTCTTTCAGTCGGCTAAAAGGTCACTGGAGAGCAAAGTAAGATGCTGTTCTGCCTTCTATTGGCCAGGTACTCACCCCTGCAAGCCCAGGAGCAAAGGAATGATTTTAGGACCCAAGTTTAAATACCTCATGTTGCAAATTACCAGGGTTAGACAGATATTGGTCTAGTTATCCAAGTATCAGCAAGATACAGCAAGGAGTTCTGAAGCATGCAGCATATCTAGATCTTCGCTGGTTTTAGCTATGTATTGTTTAATCCAGGGGACTTGTTGACACTGGCTGGCATAGCTGGGAGATACAGATACATCCTGTAAGGTCTACTTCTGGACTTTTAAAGACTGAAGCTCTTACGAGTTACTTCTAGGCAGCACACTGTGGCTCTGAGTTAAAGGAGTAACGTTCCTGGATTGATGACTGGCAACTGGGCTGGGAGAACAGGCCAGGATGAGAAGTTTGACAGATGGATTTCATCTGGAGCTTTACAGAGCATGCTGTAAAGTCACAGCTTCAGTAGATATTAACCCTCCTGTGCAGATTCTCAATCAAGGTTTGAGCTGAGTTCATGGATAGAGTGATGAAGCCAGGCACACTCCTGCTGTGAGGAGCTGATTGGCAGGAACTTGCTCTTGAATTTATCACATGGTGTCTGCTCTGATGATTTGTTAGCATGGGGATTGCCCATGAGGTTCCTGGATGTGGCACGGATGGCATGGAGAGCAATGAAAAGTAAATAACCATTGCAGGTCCCTCTTGATTTAATGTTTGCTTTGACATTTCCAGCATGGCTGACTTCATTTTTTAAGCTTGGCCAGAGTCATTCTGTAAGCACTAGACCTTGCAGGTCACAGACTTAAGGCCTCAGTTCAGAAGATGAAGTTTTGAGCAATATGGATCTGGAGAAAAAGAAGCTATTAAAAGGTGACAGATTTAGTTCAGCGCTAAGGTTTTCAAAGTGAGGCACTGAAGTGAAAGTTGTCTGTTCACAAGTTCTGAGCACTGCAGCTCCCCACTGACTTTAGCCAGGGTCAAGGGTGCTCAGCACCTTGGCATAGCAAGTACTTTTATTTAGGTGCCTGAGTTTGGAAATGTTGGCCTAGAGAGTTAGTTTACATAAGCAACAAATCCCATTAGCCAACTGGAACAATCTCAACCATCAGATCGTCAGCTAGGTTATCCACTAGCCATCTTACCATTCACCACTTAGTGCCTGCCTGCCTTCCAACCAATCAGAGAACCCTCCTGAATATTTCAGAGGAAAACAAGTCTTGCCTTGCTTTCTAATCTGGAGTGGGGGGTGAAGGGAGGAGAAGTCAGCTATCCCAGTCTTCCTAAAATTTAAATCCTAATTCCTCTAAACACTAAATTGTAAGCATGTGCTTATCCCCATTGACTTAACTTTAAGCATGTGTGTAAATGTTATACTTTATAGGGATGGTCTTAAGCACATTTTAAAGGTCAGCATGTGTTTGTGTATTTTTCTGCATTGGGGCCAAAAGGAAGAGAAGAGAGAAAAAACTGCATTTGTGGATGCTTGTACAACATCAATTTGATGGCTAAAAGTAAATTGGAGGGAACAACAGCCCTCTCTCATACTAAGAAGAAGAAAGTTATGATTTTTAAAGGTTCTCTTTTTGACAATCAGTATTTTTATGTCAACAGCACAATAGCTATAACAACTTAAATACAGATCCCAAAAGCCTCCATTGTTCTTTACAATCCAAACCATATTTGCTACTTATGTTGTCTTCAAAAGTGCAATTACTTTAACGAGGTATCCAAACACGGATCAGCACAATCCACAAACATCTGGCAGAGAGTTGCATTAATGTTTCCATTCTGAATTGAATTACATCTCTGCTGTGAATTCTAATATGGAGCATGCCGCGAAGGGCAGCGTTTGAAATTGCATTCTGGGGGATCATTTCTCAGTCCTCCAAAACTAAGAGAAACCAAGAGCATGAATGGCACTAAGCAAATAATGAATATTAAGCAATCAAGAGACAGAGACAGGCATGTGCAAAGCAGAACATTTCAGAGACAAGAGAGCTGTGAGAACAATCAGCTCTTGTGGTAAAGTCCTATAGAATGACAACTCCCATTGATTTAATCTCTATCAGATTATTTAGGTATTGTCCATAAAATAAATATAACAACCTATATGCTACTAAAGAACTGGTTTGAAAGGAAAGATCAGTGAAGGGTGTGAGTAGTTAAGTTAGCTGCAGAGCACCAGCAGACACTGGCTCCAAATGCAGCACCCTAATCATCTGACATCTAGCTGATACAGAAGTACTGCTACAAGGGCCTGTACTAGAGATCAAGACATTAACACAGCTTCTTCACTTGATACTGGCTCCCCATCTCCCTCCACCAGCACTCCCTGGTTTAGAGTGACTTTCGGCAGGGCTGTGTTGTCATTGTTAGTCCTTGGTACTTTGATGTGGTCTGAAGTCTGGGTTTCCTCAGGCACGAGTGGAATTCCCGAACGCAGAAACATAAAGGAGAAACCAACTGGTCTGGGAGCTGCTGGGTTTGACATCTGGAGAGGAAATGCAGCCCAATGATGCCAAACGAAATTTCTATAACATATAGTACAGCATTCTGGGAAGGGAGAGCGCTAGTGGTAATGCATTTGCAGAAGTTAACTGTCTTCCTGTTGTATCGCACCAGAGAGACTGATACTCCCTTACTTCCTCCTTGTCTAGCTCCAGCAAGGTGGCCTCTAACACCACTGGGGTTAGTTTCACCTTTAGAAAGGGGTCGTTCCCACTCTAATAGAGCAATGGTTTCCTGCCCTCGGTCTTCCTTCCAAGACAATCATTTAATATATTAACACAGCGGCTTGGGCATGAAGACAAGGTCTCATCCACTCCACAGCTTATTCCCCAAGCAAGTCCAGCCCTTTTAAAAGCTGAATCCATTCTAGAATCCTTCTCTTCCTCCACAGCAGGAAAAACCTCCCACTGGACATTTTAAACAGTAAATAATCCATTAGCCACTCTTGTTCCACTTGCTTAAAAAATGGTGTTTCACCCTGTAAGATGATAAATATCCCCTTATTCAGCTCTGACAGCATCAGGGCAGCAGAGAAGGTAAAAGCTGGTGGTTTTTTCTCCCAGTGGCGTGATTCCTCTAGTCCAGCTAGAACGTAAGAACCTTAACGAAATCCTGTGTGAGTCTGAGCCTTATGCAAACAAAGAGCCAAGTAGCACAGTTGCACACAGCTGGCTGCTGAAAGAACTGACTTGGCTCCATGCAATGGGGTTGGCGTTCCAGAATTGGAAGCTGAGAGAGAGAGAGAGAGGCAGGCACTTGGATCCCTTTTCTGCCCTTATATGGATCAGGGCACTGAAGATTTACACCCCAACGAGACTCTTTGATGTTCTCCAAGGAATATCTGTGGAGCCTGTGCAGGCGGCAGGGTGGGGCTCATTCACATGTCATTGTTCATTCAGATCTGCTCTGTAGTCTTTCATTGAGGTAATTCCCAGATTCATTCACAACTTTCCTTGGAATCCATGTCTTCAGTTCCTCATTAGTCATGCTCACGGATTTGCTGACCAATCCCATTAATTCACACCATGTAACACAGAGACTTCCCAGCTCCCGAGAGAACTCTTCAGAGAGGAAGAGTGCAGGAATTACAACACTAGGGCTTCCCTTAATGCAGGGCTGGCTTTAGGTCGATTCGCCCGATTCCGCGGAATCGGGCCCCATCGCCTAAGAGGGTCCCGCGCCTTAGGGGCCTTTTTTTTTTTTTAAAACTCACCCTGGCAGCTGGCAGCTCTGCTGGGGCCTTTGGCAGCCCCACTCCCCTAGCCAGAGCACCAGCCAGAGTGCGGCACGCCCCACGGCCCCAGCTGGAGTGCAGCGAGCCCTGCGGCCCCGGCCGGAACTTCGGCCGGAGTGTGGCAGCTCCGTGGCCCCGCTCTCCCAGCTGGCAATCCGAAGTGCTGGCGAAGACTGGGAGCGCCGCCCCCAGGAATTGGGCCCTGCACTTGCTAAAGCCAGCCCTGCCTTAATGCAAGGGCAGGGGAAAAGGAAGCTAGTTTTCCCAGCCAAAGACAAAAAATTAATCATCATGTTATATCTGCTGGGTGGGGCATTATTTGATGTCCTTCTAGCAGTGCTTTTAAAACTTAAAACAATTCAAGGTGACATAGCCCTGTGGTTATAAAACTTTCTAATCAGGTGATCCCATTTCATTCTACCCCATCCCAGCTGCCTGGGGAACAGATTAGCTATGGCATAGGAAAACACACATGAGTGCTTGCTGTCCCACATTCTCCAAGCAGGCATTGCTATAGAGAATGGCATAGGAGTGTGGGCTGTGTGGAGGAAGTATAATTTAGGGTTACTCCAGACCTAGACTGAAATATATGAAAACAAACCTTTTAAGATCCTTGGAAAGAAGACCTTACAATGATGTGATGTATTATGTTCTTGGGGTCTTCAACAAAAAACGCATCCAATCACTCACCACTAATGTTTTGAACACATCAACTGGACAAGGAAAATCAATCTAAGCCTGAACTGGCTTTCATTCAACATGAGCAGGAAGAGCAAGTTCTAATTTCCTAACTGGTATATGGAGCTTTCAGAAATATTTATGCTACGTAATATGTATTTCTGCTACAACAAGTGATGCTATTTTATATCACTAGCCAGTCTCAACTCCCAGGTGACGGCTATCCAAAGCGAGAATAGGAATTCACGTCTCCCTTTGTATTGTGGTACCATGTAAAGGTCGCGATCAGAATTGGGACCCGTTGTGTCCAAGAACATGGTAAGTCATAGATCCAGCCCCAAAGAACTTATACTCCAATTAGAGCCTGACTCCAAACGCATCTTCCTCACCACCACTGCAGAACCTAGCTAACGAGTGAGACTAAACCAAGTAGACTAAAATGGAAGGAATCTGGAAAGCACAAAATGCACTTGCCTTATTGTTACTCTGCCCGAGTCTCTATTTTTCCGCCTTGCTGGTGCTCTGTACTTTGGTAATATTTTGTGGCAACTAATTTCACAGCTGGAGTTAAGTGCCTGCAGTCATGACAGCATACTGAGACAATCTTTATCATCCTTCAGTTAAATCACTACACACTGCCCCTCTCAGCTCTTCCTCCCCAACCCCCCAGGAAAATGAAGGCAGTGTCTCTGGTCTTTTAGCTACAGCTTTTATCCCTTGCTGAAATCCTGCATTACTGGACTCGACCCACATCTTCACCAGCTGTGCCCATCATCCCTATGTGGCACTGTAGCTAGCATGAAAACATGATGAGCACATTTTAGGTTCTTGGCTTCCTCGGAAATGCCATGCCAAGCCACTGACCTCTAGGCTAACAGAGCTCTTTATATATTTTACTTGCATTCACCTCTTCTTTAAGAAACCTATCTCACTGATGTAACAGCCGCTTTCCTCCTCAACACTCCGTAACTCACCATCAAGAGCAACATCCCACCATCCTGATCCCATCTCCAGCCCTTAGTTGTCTTTATTCCAAGGAACTAGCCACCTAAATTTCTACATCAAAAGGTTAGAGCAGAGAGTTGTAAGAATCGTTACTAAGTTAGTAACTGCTTACCCGACGGCCTTTTGCTCCCCTTATACCTGGGGGTCCCCGGACTCCAGCAGGGCCCTACAACAAGAAAAGGAAACAAATTGAAGACAAAATAAGAACACACAGGAACCAAACAACAACAACAAAAGTAGCTGCTGGATGAGAAGATGACCGTGACACACAAAGAGCAGATGTGTCAGCTGCACATCTGCAGAAAAGGGGTCCCTTTTCTGATCATTGCCACAAATTAAAATGGTATACTCTGTTGGGATTTGTAAAGTCCTACTCCAGAAGTCCTTGCCCATCCCAAACAATGTAGGAAAAAGAAATCCTTTGCATGGAGTAACATTCCACTGGAGAATGAGTTCCCCACTTAAAATTCCAAAGAGCTAAATCTTTTCAGGGAAATGGCGGACATTGTAACTTTGTAACTTATTACTGAGCCTGTGTATTAAAGCATGAGAAGAACCAGAAGTGGGGGATGGTGAGGAATTTACAAGCCTGGATGGGTCGCAATTGAGGACGTTTTCCTGTCTCTTAGCTGTACCTCTGTTACTGATCCCTTGTAGGGTTAGCCCATCACCAATTCTGCTGAGGCTCACTGAGCTGCTTTGGCCTTTAGAAATGTTTGCTGCTGAGAACAAACAATGAAATAAATAAATGCCATGGGTTTTGCTTAAAAAGTAAATAAAAGATTGTTTGGAGGTGAAATGAGCTGCAGCAGTGGTGTTAGTAAGTATGGCTTTAATATGAGGAGATAATTTGATTTTATTTCCTGGCTTTGCTGGGAAATTGGCTTACCTAAATAGGACTTCAATTTAAGAAACAAAATCGCCTGTTTGGAAAAAACATTTCATCTGGATGAACCTGCTGGATATTTTCCAGAAGGAAAACAAGTTATTGGAGGAGGTTATAGAGCTACCTGCCTCAGGATGCACCAATGCAGCGAATCTCACTCCAAGGACTCCGGAGACGCATGCTGTTTCCATCGGGCAAGACTGTGCTGCCCTTCTGCTGAGTAGCACCTTACTCTACAAGCTGCTCCATTGGTTACCATGGTGCTACTTGTGATGTCACATGCAACCCTGTGTCACTAAGGGCACCACAATCAGACCTCTCCGCAATTGGCAGCTCTTTGCTAGGAGGTTATTGTAGATCCTGCCCTCTTGTGACAGATGAAGAAGAGGCAGAACATATGGACTTCTTTCTCCTTCAATCCCCCACACAGATGCAGCCAGGCAGGACTGCCTGCAGTGCTCAGGAGAACACAAGGAAGTAAACCTGGCTAATGCACTGACCTGGGCATTGTTGCTCAAAGGTGCATGGTCTGCTGGCTAAAGGGATAGCCAATGTCCCACCCACAATGCAGACACTGCTGTCATGGCAAGTGCAGCGCTGCTCAGAGGACCAGTGAGCAGCATGCTGCTGAGAGCTACCTTGAGCCATCGTATCCTCTAACTGCAGGGGGGCTGTTGAGTTGGCTGTATGGCCTGCACTGCCCCTCTGGTTTACGCTGTGTGATTTCCTAGGCCCTACCCTCAATGCTGCAGGTTGACCCTTCTGATAACCCGGGGGCAGCTCTTTAATTTCAGTCCTAGGGACACACATCTAAAGACAGGTTTCAGAGTGGTAGCCGTGTTAGTCTGTATCAGACAGACTACTCTCATGTCACGCTACCGCAGAGAGTCTTAAATGGCTGGAGACCAGGCACCAGCTGTCTGCAGCTGGCAGGGAGAGCGACCAGCAGGATCTGTGAACTCTCTCTGAGGGGGCACGGCTGTCGTAAGCCTCCAGAAGATAAACCTTTGGCACCGACTAGGCATTTCACCACAGAAATCTGACTCCCAGCATAAAACAATTAATCAGCTAGTGAAAATTCACATACATAGTGGGAAATCTGTTCCTGTACTCCCCTCCTCCCCCTACAATTGCCTCCCGGCTCCTTCCAACCAGCTACAGCCTACCTTCCTGCAGTGACAGTTCAGCCTTTGGCCCAGCACGGGCACTGTCCAACCGCACAACACTCACCCCAGACTAAAATCCATCCTCGTGCCAACCCCTTGCTCCTCTCTCAGCTGTTGGCTTAGTAGAGTCACTCTTCCAGATAAAGGGCCCAACAGGGGCCAGCTGCTACGTATATTGCACAAGTGACTATTCCAGCACGGGGCTCCAAAGCAGCAGCAGGAGAGCTCCCTGCCTTGCCTGGAACCAAGTGAGCACAGAGGGATCCCTTGAGTAATGCCTTTAACTAATGAGCACAGGTCCCATCTAAATGCTCAGGGGTTGGATGCAGGGTTTTGGCCCAGTACATTAGACAGCAACGAGTGGCAAAAGTTAGGACCCCCAGGGATCCAGAGCCTCTGTTGCCTTCCAAGGATGCTTAAATCCTCCTCCAAACCTCAGGGGACTTATGAGCCAGAGCCGCTAGGTAGTGGTACTGCGGTGGTGGAGACATTGCAGCAAACTCTGATGGTCACTATGTGAACACTTGCAACGTTATCACTGACAGCCAGCTTAATGCAATGATCACAGCTGCTAAACACACACTGCTCTGCTGCCTTATTGGGTGAGCTGGTTTTCGGATACCCATGAGCCTTGGAGACATGCTAAACCAGGGGTCAGCAATCTTTCAGAAGTGCTGTGCAGAATCTTCATTTATTCACTTTAATTTAAGGTTTCGTGTGCCAGTCATACATTTTAACATTTTTAGAAGGTCTCTTTCTATAAGTCTATAATATATAACTAAACTATTGTTGTATGTAAAGTAACTAAAGTTCTTAAAATGTTTAAGAAACTTCATTTAAAATTCAATTAAAATGCAGAACCTCCAGGACTGGTTGCCAGGACCCGGGCAGTGTGAATCCCACTGAAAATCAGCTCGCGTGCTGAAGGTCGCCTACCCCCCATGTGCTAAACAAATGCCAGATGAGTTCACCACGGTAAGAAAACAAGCAAATATCGGACACTTCACCAAGCCTTGCATTTCTCCTGACCACATTCCCCTTAAGAGCTGAAGGCAGATGCTTGCCAGCAAGAGTCCAAATAAGCCATTTGGCTCAATTTCTCTGAGCGAGACAGTGGGATGCTTCTGAGAGCTTCAGAAAACCTCCTTTCGCATGTTTGCTGAATCGGGGCCCAGAGCAAGCGGGGGTGGCTGCTGCAATGCACTGTGTGCTCTCAGCCCAGGGCTGGAGGTGCTCAGCACCAGTTCCTTAGACTGTATTTACACTTACAAGGGCCCTGAAAGCTGCTCTGTGGGGGTGTGGGACTCTTGTACTGGCTCAGAGTTCTCCTTTGTCTCATCTCCTTGCCATCTCATAAGCATTGGCCCATTTTAGCATCGCTTTCCATGCCACCCCCTCTTGATCTCCCATGTACCATCTCTTCATCAGGGTCTCTCATTCACAAATTGCCACTCAAACCCAGTGCCAACTGGAAGAGGACTCCCTTGGGTCAGACCCATGGCACCAAGTATATAAGACGCTTACACTCTTTCCCACTAGTTAGAAGATGACTAGGCTTTACTTACTGGTGGTCCAGGAGCTCCTGAGAAACCAATTCCTCCGGGCGTCCCGGGATGCCCCTAAAAGACAAAGATGACGACACATGGCATGCGTTCTCTGGAAATCTTCACCTGCTTCCTTTTTCTGTGGGAAGAGCAGGGGGTGATAGAAGCTAGGGCAGCATCAATCACTTGCCAGCTCAAGCAACTTCTGCTAGGATAAAAGAGCTGAGGGCCAGGTTTTCAAGGCTCAGCACCCACAGTCGGACCCAGATTTTCAAAAGAGCTCAAACTATTGGGGACTGAGCAGGTCTGAACTTCTGGCTCTTAAAGTCTTGGCCCAGGGCACAAAAGGAGCTAGTGTTAGAGGCAAGACAGGAATCCAGGAGTTCCTGGCCCTCAGACAACTAGACTACACCTTTCCATCAGACAGGATGCTGCAGACAAGCAGCACTTCAGATATTGCAGCGTACTAGTAGTTAATTTATCTTTGCCTCATGAAACAGACCCCATGTTTGCTGACCTGCAGGACATGCTGAAAAGCACCACTGTTCTCTCATGCTTTCAAAGAGGGAACGGACTGAGGTGTAAACAGAGTGGCCAATGTGGATAATCCTGCTAAGGTGGATGGGTGGGAGTGTTTGTATTTTGATATCAGTCAGTCAAATGCCCATTCCATTTCCACACAGGCAGGAAAAATTTGGAGCTATCAGGGTTTAGCCAACAGACTGGTCAGAGCTGTAATTTACCATGGAACTGTGAGAGATGGGGAGGCCATTAGTCAGAGGGTGAGCGAGAGAATGCAGACTTACTCCTTACCATCGACCCCTTGACTCCCGGTGGGCCCGGTGCTCCGATTGTGCCTCGGTCACCCTAAGAAAGACAATGGCACACAAAGCACAGCAAGTAATTTTGTTAATGAGCATTATGAGCTAATGGGTGGGACAATACTGCCGTTGAAAATCATGAACCATTCACAAATTGTCTCAACTGCTCCTGCTGCTGTGAACTCATGTGAAGTTGCAATAGCCCATTAATAGCGCTGAGCTTGACAGCTTCTCCCTTCTGACACTGTAGCAGTGAGTGGACTGAACAGTGGCCCCTGGTTTGTCATCTGAAATGACTGTTTAGTGCCAAGAGGCCATCAGATTACAGCCACTGATTTCCCACAAAAAAAAAAATCACAGTAAGAAATTCACCATTGGCCACATGTCTGTAGCATCTCAAAGCAGCATACAGCAGTTTCATCAATTCTCAGCACCCCCGAGAGGTGGGTTTTCATGATCTCCATTGAAAGATGGGGAAGTTGAGGCACAGGAAATGAAAATGACTCACTCAAGGTCCCATAATAATCCATAGCAGAGCTGGGAACAGAACCCAGAAAGGTAGCTCCATACCTCCCCATCTCATCTGCTATCCCTTCGGGAGTCTCACCCTCACTGCATATTGCTGTGTTTGGAGCAGTGTGGGCCTGAAAGCTGTGGAGCTTTGGTGGTGATTCTGAATAGGTGTCGCTATTAATGTTGAGAACATGTTTGGAAATTGAGTCCAAGGTTTTCAAAAGTAGATTGCAAGCATTTTGGGGCAGGGCCCATCTTTTTGTTCATTGTTTGTACAGCACCTAGCACCAGGGGTTTCTGGTCCATGAACCACCATAGAACAAATAATAAATAATAATTTTGGGTGCCTATGCTTTTGAAGAGTCCAACCTGAGACACCTTAAAGGGGTCTTATGGTCAGAAGGGGCTGAACATCTGTCCTCTAAAACCAGGCTTTTTTTTTTTTTTTTTTTTAAAGGTGTTTCAAGACAGCAGCAAAAATTGAGGCAAATCCTGACCTTAGAGGTTTATGTTACCACACAGAGACGTGTCACCTCTGTTCAATATATCCTTGGTTCCTCCATATCATGATCTTTGGAGATACAGAAAGCCAGGAATCTTATAGGTGAGTTATACCTCTTTATCAATACTGCATCGTTGTACTTCTGCCTGAATCTACGGTGAAGTGATCTTCGATCTACAGTTCTAACAATAGGTTTACAATTATTCCTGCCTGGATGGATTGGCAACACATTCAGTGACTCTATGGTCCTCAATCGGTAACACACACCTGAATTCACAGTGTATGTGCGCGCACTAGCGGGTTCAGGGGGAGGAGGAGGAGTTACAAACATACTGCCAAGTATATTACATCCAGAATCTGACCTTCCTTCCAACAGTTAGACTGTACTGGGAAAATGACTCCTGGATTCTAAATATCTATTAAAAACAAATCCAAAGAGGCTGTTGTCACTAGCTGGACCTTGTGAATCGATAATGGCAAGCTTTCTTTCTCAATGTATGGATTTTATTAAAGACCTGTTAGCTACATTGTTCTCTTTGACAGTAGTTTGATTCCGTTTGCTTCAGCATTATGTTTTGCAGCTTTCTGGATGTAGATTGCTGACACAGCTATGTCAAATGAAAGCATATTTCCCACTTCATTTAGAGCACAGTAACACAGTAAGCTCTAAGATGCAATGCCAGCTGGAATTATGTTTGAGGCTTTGATGTGATGATAGTCACTTTTGTTATCTGTAAATTTGCCTTGGAGGAGAAGAAAAGATCTGGTACAAATTTCAGCTGCACTGAGGATTTCCTAGTGCAGATTTTCATAAGACAGCCTGAGTTTGTCCTGACACTGATGTAACATCATCATATTACAAATGTTGAATTCCACTATGAAGGTTGGTTTTGTAATTAACACACTCGACTGGAACTCAGCATACCTGGGTTCAATTTCTGGCTCTTCCACAGACTTTCTGTGTAACCTTGGGCAAGTCACTTAATCTGTGCCTCAGTTCCCTTTCTATAAAATGAAGTTAACATGTAATTTCTTCCACCCTTTGTCTGCCATGTCCATTTCAACTGTAAAATCTTTTTAGGCTGGGATTGCCTCATACACTATATGCACAACACCTAGCACAGTGGAGTCTCTAGGTTTTAGTGTAATATAAGCAATAAAGTTTGTTCCAAGACAACACAACATAAACAGAACGATGTCCTGACCAGGACCGGTGCTAGGGTTTCTCGCGCCCTAGGCGCACGGCCATTTCGCCGCCCCCCGCGCTGATCCCGCGGCTCCGGTGGAGCTGCCGCAGCTATTCTTGCAGAGGGTCCGTTGGTCCGTGGCTCTGGTGGAGCTGCCACAGGCATCCCTGCGGGCGGTCCACCAGAGCCGCGCGAGCAGCCGACCATCCGCAGGCATGCCTGCGGCAGCTCCACCGGAGCCGTGGACCAACGGACCCTCTGCAGGCATGCCTGCGGCAGCTCCACCGGAGCCGTGGACCAACGGACCCTCTGCAGGCATGCCTGCGGCAGGTCAACCGGAGCCGCCTGCCGCCCCCCCTGGCAAAATGCCGCCCCCCGAATAATCCTGGCGCTCTAGGCGACTGCCTAAGTTGCCTAAATGCTAGCGCCGGCCCTGGTCCTGACAGCATGACTTTGTCCCAGAGGATAAAAGTCTGAGGAGCAATCTTGAAAAGGAGTGAGGGTACAGTATAATGTACCATTTTATATTTGTATTAACCTTATGGCTGGACTGCTAGAAGGCTAGAGCGTGTTAGCATTACTAAAGTGTGCAGTGCAGTAACACTGTCTTGCTGACAACAAAGAGAACTTCAACTTTGTCCACTGTTTATGCACCGTCCATGTTCTATATCTAATTAATGTAAATGGTGTTAAGATTGGCATCTGCTTAGTTCCATATCTACAGTACTGTGCTCCCTTTGCATCTGAGATTCACTAACAAATCCTGAAGGCCTTGCTCAGGCCCGGATCCTGTGGCATTCATGGGGAACTGTGCATGGGCACCTGTACATGGGCACAGGGATATGCAATGCAGGGATCTGTTTGCAAGCTGCACTCCTATTTGCTTCTGCTTTGTCCGAGGTATGGAGTGAAGGACTGGGCCTGACATTCCCAGAGATACAGTGACATGATCAGTGATGCTGGTGCATTAATGAGGTGAGCTCTCAAAGCCTGGTAAAGCTCAACCTCTCTTTGAATCACAGGCTTGGAAGAGGAGGCAACACTTGCCAGAGAGAAAAGGGGAAAAGACAGTTGGGAACGTTATTTATGGGCTTCTCACAAGACTATGAATGAATGAGCAAAACTCCCCTCCTGCCCTGGCAATAATTCCTAGGTTCAAAAAAATTTGTGACTGTCCCTTTAAAGGAGGAACGAGTGGCAATCCCTCAAGTGAAGTAGATCATAAGTTTCTGACTGGCACAAGGCTAACTCATCACATCTTGGAATTGCAACATTCTTCACGCATTTTGAGTTAAGAAATCTAATCTGTTACATTAAATAATTTCACATACTCCCTTTGTTCTCCTCCCAAAAAATAATAGCCAATTTGTTTGCAAACCTTTCCTACCTTCTCTCCCACTATTCCAGGTTCCCCGACTGGACCGATGAAACCCATCAGACCCTGAGGAGAATAGAAGAGTGCAATTAATTTTCTGCTTTATTTCCATAGAGAGTAAACAATGTATTTGATTTTCCTTGCTAGTGGAATTAGCCCAGTGTCCTTTGTGCGCTGTTCAGTAGTTCTTATTGGCTACTAGAGAGGATAGCGGTGCTCCCAGACATAGGAGTCCCTAATTCAACCAGATGTTTCTGCTTTATGAGACAGTTGGAACTTCAATGCTAGCATCTACGAGAGCCACAAAACACAATACCAGGAACAAATTACTGGCTCAGCCAACAGCGTTCGACAGAGAGGCCTAGTTTATGGAGGGTTTTATGTTGCTAACGTTTCCCAACTTTTGCTTCTGTAAGCATAATTCTGCTGGGGATATCAGTGAGGGAAGAGCCAATATAGAAAAGACTCTGGTGACCATCATATTGCGCAGACATGTCTCTGGGTTAGTTAGGATTAAAAAGTCAGCAGCTGCTTGGAGCCCTGTCTGATTAGTGTTGCCATTCTAGGAGCAGCATGGCTGAGATATTTATAGAGAATAAAAACTAGAGCAGATGCAATTGAAGGGGTTAACAGAACAGTAGATTTGTCACACTAATCAGAAGACTTCTTGGAAAACAAACCCAGACACAAGATTTTGGGAATGATCATCATTTGGGACGATAAAGAACCAAACAGAATGGCTTTTAATCATGAAGAAAAAAATGGCTACGGTATGAAAGTATAAACTGAAAATTCTTGAAAAGCTGTTCACATTGTATGAGTAAAATAGACCCTCCCAACTCAATAAAAGCTTTAGAATCTAAAGGAAATTTTTCTAGTGGGTTTGCTTTAAATGGAACACTCCATCTTCTCTCTTATTGCCGGGCTGTTGGAGCAGTTAACTACCTTGTTCCTCATCCTGGCACGCTTCGTTACTGTGTCCTTTTTCAGAACCCATAACTGAAGGGATTAATCTCATGTTGAACCACTTCACAACCTGCCAATAGCTGGCATCTGTGGTGTGAATGAAAGCTATGGTCCAGCTTGTATGGCTATAGAGAGCACCTTGGCTGCTACTGAGAGGCGGTTGCTGAGCAAATCTGGCAGATCAATGTCAGACCATTCTAACTGAGCTCATTGGACAGATCCCTAATGTGTTGTTAGGTGGACTCCTGGAGTTTGGCGGTTTAGGGGTGCCTCTGTGGAGCTTAAAACTGCTTTGTGAATTTGAGACTCTGATCTCTCGCCCCATAGTCATGCCTGGTCCACAGAGTTAAAACATTTGGAAAAGGAAGCCATAGGGTGCTGGGAGAAACTTTAAAAAAAATGGGGATTTCCTAAGCCAGTAAAGAGAGAAGGAACAAAAAATCTCCAAACTGATCCATTCCGGAAATTCTGCACTTCGAGATGGGGTTCACAAAGAGCAGTGGATAGGCCCAATGCAGCTCAACAAGTGCTTTCTTTAGTCCTTTGTCCTCATCCCATCCAAATTTAAAGTTCAAGGCTGTTTTGATCTGGGGTTTTAGTTTGGTCCATTATGAGAACAGAGGCCAGACACACATCAGATCCAGATATGAACTTCAAAAAGTTCCAGAACCAACTTGGCTGGATTCAAGAACATGTTAAGGAGGCAGCATACGCCAGCGAACAGAGCCAGGAGACCTGAGTTCTGTTCCTAGCTCTGCTGCTGCTGCCTTCTTATGCAAACCTGGGCAGTAGTCACTTAACTACTGTTTCAGTTTCCCCAGCTAGCCCCCATACTTCCCCGCCGTTGTGAAGCACTGTCACATGTGCAGGTGCCAAACGCTGTGTACATTTGAAGTATTATTAAATCAAAGGCAGTCTCCCCAAATGTTCAGCTGGTGTCGTCAGGTGAGTTTGAAGAGGGTTATTTGGGCAACACTGTCCTGGCAGGATCCATGTCAGGGTTAACTCACAGCAACACCCAGGGTAAATTTCAAAGTGTGTGGGGGAGGGAAGAGTCACTCTATTTTATTCACAAGACTTATTTATAACACCCTCCCCCCCTAAGGAACACACTTTTATTTTACGTTTAAAAACATTCTACTGAAATGTCAGGGGAAAAAAAAAATCACTGTTTTTCCACCCCTGTACATTCCACTTTGATGGAATAGGGCATTTTCAAATCTCCTGTCAATGTTTCAAACCCTTCATTCCCAGCAGAGGAAAGGCAGTTGGGCTCTGCTTCTGCAATACATCTTTTCTCAGTCCAGCTTGGTTTCTGTCTCCAGCAAGCAACGGCAGATATCTACAATCTCTCACTCTTCACAGGTCAGTTTACATTTGCACACTGCTAGAGCATCAAGTGATACCACCCTGTTACAAATCACAGTCAGTGCAGTCAGCTTACAGGTTATGCAGCTTCCACAGGAGCCAAAAGTCATCATCCTCCACAGAGTCACATCCAGGAGAGAGAGAGGGGCAAAAAGAGCCATGCCATGTAATAAGGAAGAAGAGCCCTAGTTGTGCTTGTGTATGAGACTCAGTACTGTTGCTTTTCAGAGATGTCTAACATTACAGGGGTCTCTCCACTGACTGCTGCTGATTACCCCGAATGCCTCTATGGGCTATATTCTTTTAAATGCAACGAGAGTAGCTCCCACAGGAACTCCTTCCTGAGGTGCAGAGATGAGCCTGTAGGGGAACATCTGACCTTGGATTACATTCAGTCAGGCCAATCTCTAGGCAGGGCCAGAGGTCAAACACACACGCTCTTCCCGACGTTCTCATTCACTTGGCTGATAGGTGCAATTGTTCATCACGGTTTGGGACTGGGAGTGATGTCTCATTGAAAGTGGGTTGTTAAGGAGGCAGCTGGAAAGGGAAGAGCATATCAGAAGGGATTAAGCTTGGAGTGAGATGCCACCTTTAGCAATTTGTCCAGCAATACACAACAATGACTTGCCAGGAGACTGAGATGCGATCACGTCATGATGCAAACCCAGGCTAATCCAAAACGATGCCTACCATCCAGGATGCACAGCTACCCCCTTGGAAGCAGGATGTTGCCAGCTGTTCCTGCAGCTCCATGGAGGATGGAAGGAAACACAAACTGATTGTAAAAGTATTGTTTTACTAGGGACGGAGGTCAAGCTCAGTGCAACTTTGGGAACTTGCATTCTCAATGATCACAAGAAGCAGACTACGGAATGAATGCTTGTATCGTAAGCTCTTTGGATCATCTCTTTGTTCTGGGAGCTTTGCACAGTGGGGCCCTGGTTCGAGACCAGGGTTCTAATGCACGACTGCAATACAAACAAACAAATAATAATACAACCACCACCACTCACAGCTGGACTCAGAAGAAAGCCTGGAACTCAAGTTTGATGTTGTTTCCAGGCTGTTGAATCAGCATCTCGCAGAAGAGCCAGCATCCTCTTCTGCAAGAATTTTAAAATGCTCCCAGCAATGCCCCGGTTCAAGTAACTGAAGGAATCCTACTGCGCAAGGATGAATATCAGAAAGAAATATCCAACACCCACACTATGAGACACAGAAAGGTGAACCTGTGTTTATCCTAATGGCCAATTAAGAAAAAGACTGAACAGTTCAACACAGGAACAAAGTGGTGGAAAAGGTAAAGATGTGACAATATCTGACCACTAGGTGGCACAGTCAATGAATCAATTATCTTTTCAATCAGACCCAGGTACAAATACATAGTTGATAACTATTAGTTATTTTCAGAGCTTGGACATAAGGCCATAAACACAAAGGCTGGTCTTCTAGCACAGGGCAGAATGATCAAACAACTTAAATGAAGAAGCACATAGGCAGAAAGCCACTGTAAAAGGTACAAAGTCAAATGTTTCTCAGTTTCCTTGAAAACCCAGTGATTTCAGAGCTTCGCCTTCTCCCACAGGTGAAAAGGCATATGAAATTCAGAGACTATAAAAGTGTGTCCCACACAACATTATAGGCACCTGCAATGAACAAAGCTATTGATACTGTTGAAAGCAAGGCCATTTTAGAGCCAATGAAGGCAGATACTGACCAGCATATCCATGGGAGAAATGTAGAGCTAGATTGCTGTCACTGCTACAAAATGGACCCTGTGTCACTGCTACAAAATGGACCCTTGTTCCAACCTCCCAGCAACTGCCATGAAATCAAACACAGCAACACACACAACTTCAAGGACCATGTGTAATAATGCACATGAAATCCCAGCAGCAGTGGCTGCATCTATAAAGTCCCACAGTTACCAATAAGGAATGTAAAACATTTACGTCGGATGAGGAATTCACTATGTCCTGGCTTATCAGGCAGCCCTGTTACAATTAAGCTTGTCCCCTTTGCTGCAGCTCGGCAATGAATCATGCACCATTTGAAAAATCCAGCCAACAGTAGACTCAGCGTAAGCACGTGCTCCCAGGCACAGAGTGCCCGCCAGCAGAAACCAATCACTGGCCCCTGGTGTTTTACTGGCTCGTTAGAACTGAAAACAAAACAAACGGAAGCAGAAAGGAATGGAGGGTAATGTACAATAATCCCATTTAGATGAAAGAAAGGAAAAGTAAAACAGTAAATATCACTGATTTGGGAGGCCACTCTGACCCACACTGTGTGACTTGCATTGAATTTTCTATGTGGTTTTAACCCTCTGTACACCAAAGCTCAGACCCCAGCCTCTGGCTTTAGAATTTTCATGCTTCTCTTTGCGCACTGAACAAAAGATATATTTTGACATGTTGGCCAAATACCTGGTCTCGCAAGGAAGATTCCTGCACTGCAGTGTCTGTAGACCTGCAAGCAAAGGATCTCACAGCTCAGAAGCACTAGTTCCCCACAGGAATGATGGTGCAGTGGTTAGGGTGCTACCCTGGGTCTCGGGAGACTTGGGATCAATTCCCTGTTCTGCTACTGACTTACTGTTTGACCTCAGACAAATCACTTAATCTTTGTGTCTCAGTTCCTCTCTGTAAAATGAGGATAGTAGCACTGCCCTGCTTCCAAAGAGGTGCTGTGCGGGTAAATACATTAAAGCTGGAGGTGCTCAGATACTCTGGTAGTGGGAGCCACGTAAATACCTACCTTACACAGGAATTTATACCTGGATGTGGGACGCCTGCAGAAGATGGCCACTGACTCTCAGAGGGCATTAGATAGAAGTCAGAGGCACGGGACTGATGGCGATGGGAGTAAACCAGATAGTAAAGAGCTAGGTTAGCTGTCCTAACCTCAAAGTACTCAGAAATCTTAACAACACTCAGAGAAAGCTGATAATTAGAGAGGGGTCTGCAACAGGCACAAAATCTTCATTGTTGGGTCTTCAAAGGTCAAGTGTACAGCATCACTCTACTTCCCCATGTGACTGGTAAGTAGCTGAACATAATGTCCAACAGGATGCACCATAACCAGATGGCGATTAGTTATCCTTTTGTTAACGATGAGGGGAGGCACTGCCATTGCTGCTGGAAGAGAATCTGCTCCTTGTTAAGAGCATAGGTCACGCTCATGCTCTCCCTGCTGCTCCTGCTGACATGGTTGATCATTAGTCTTTATGGTCCCCAGCACAAGGCAGGCAGGGGGTCTCTGCCCCCGAGGCATCTTCCCCCGGTTTGTTATTCTGTCTTCTCAAGGGGAAAGGCAGGTGTCTCCTCGCCTCTGGTGTCGTCATGATTTGGTTTCTGCCTCCAGCATAGACACTCAGGCAGTTCCTGTCCCTGCGGCCCGTTTTCACACAGTTCAGTAAGGAATGGGGAAGGCTGTTGTCTTGGCTCTTGTGGTGTCTTTGCTCACTCAGTTTCTGTCTCCACCTGCTGGCAAGGAAGGGTTAAACCGTGCAGATCCAGGCTGGAGGGGGTGGGGAGCTGCACAGCTGGAGACCTTTCAGCATTCAGAGAGCAACCTCTAGTGAATTTCCTGAGTCGGTTTCTTTGCAATGGAGATGTAAGGAATCAGGGGCCACCATACAGGTCTTAAAAACTCCCAGCGAATGTTCAAGTAATGCTGGAAATCTTTCCAAAACTTCCATGTTTGATTAAACAGACGGACCCGAAAGCAGAGTGCTTGAGCCTAGCGAGGAGATGTATACGTGATCTTATTTCACACCATCACGCTGGCTGCTTTGAACCAGAGGCAGTTGCTACTGAGTGCCTAGCAGCAACTCTGAAAAGCCTCATCGCTGACACAGAAGCTATGGGGGCCTCTCAGACAGCACCTTTGCCTGGGAGAGGCAGGAAATCGGGGAAGATCAGATCTTTCATAGGCTGGAAATCTGGGGTACAGTTTTTTCCCCTCAAACCACTTCCACCACAGCTATATGAAAAAGCCCCAGTATTGGCTTGCCCTGACCCCCCTGTGGGAGGGGGAGGAGAGGAAATACTCTAAGCATTGTCTAGCAAAGGTATGCTAGGAAAGAAGGTAATTTATCACGAACCTGGTGTGACGTTTTTGTTCTAATGACATAACTGGTAAGGAAACAGATTTTTTTTCTAGACAGAGACTAATTGAGTAAAAATAGTCCAGCCAGTTTTCAGATCCCTGTGCTGGCTTCAGTATCAGCAGAGGCCAGCTGTGTTTTCTTTTCACTGAATGGGGCCTTTAGTTTTTATTCAGAGTCAGCCTTGAGGGACTGAAGGAATAATAATCATGATACTCTGTCCTTCTGCACTACCTTCCAGCTGAGGATCTCAAAGCACTTTCAAAACGTTCATAATTATTTGTAATACAACAGCACCTAGAGTGTTCAATTGATATCAGAGCCCAGCATACGCAGAACTAGAGTTCTGCAAATCCACGGATCTCCTGTCTATATCCACAGATATCTGCCAATGCCAGTCATTTTTGTGGATAGGATATGGATACAAATTTTGTGACCACACAGGGCTCTAGGTAACTGGGTTCAAAAAAAGAATGAGAAGTTCATGGAGGATAGGTTAGTCACTGGCTATTAGCCAAGGTGATCAGGGGCACAATCCCATGCTCTGGGTGTCCCTGAGCCAGAACAGGATGACAGGGGATGGATCACTCAATAATTGTCCTGTTCGGTTCATCTCTTCTGCAGCATCTGGCACTGGCACTTGTCTGAAGACAAGATACTGGGCTGGATGGGCTATTGGCTTGACCCCATATGACTGCTCTTATGTTCTAGAAGCTGTACAGAGTAAGAACTGAGAGCAAGAGATTGTCCCTGCCCCGAAGAGCTTACACTTCAAATTGATTATGCCTCGTACTGCCACCTGCAGTGGGGATTACCCTTGTCATACTGCAGGGGTGAAACTGAGGCAGAGAGAGTTTAAGGGAGTTGCCCAAATTCACACAGCTGTTGGCAGCAGAGCAAGAACGAACCCAGGTCACTTGACTTCCAGCCCAGTGTTTTATATGATAAAGATCAACCTTCTCCATTTAAATTGTCTGGTAATACAATTCAGCATTTTGTGTTCTGTAGGTTCTTCCTTTAGTCAAGCGAAACTTAGAGATTGGAGAAGTTTGTGCACTAAGAGGATTTTGTTTTAACAGTTTATTTTCTCTATATCTCTACCTCCCCATAAGCCCCATTTAACTGTTTAAAAACAAATGAGTGATCTTCTTGAAAGAAACTGAAAATGACACTATTCTAAGCACCTCTGCTTCTTCTTTGTGGATCCAATATTTATTATTTCAAACATTAACAAACAAACAGATCAGGAAGTGGTGAGCATTCTCTACTTTCATTGAAGCCAATGGAGGTTGCGAGTGATCAAATTTCTCTGTATTGAGCCCCGAGTCCGAAGAAAGTTCTGTAAAGTACATTTGGTGTGAGCTGCAGGAGGTGGTAATATTAATGATACAGTAATGGAGCTCAAAGCACTTCACAAAGGAAGTCAGTATCACTATCCCTGTTTTTACAGATGGGGAAACTGAGGCACAGAGAGGGAAAGTGTCTTGCCCAAGACCAGTGGCAGAACTGGAAATAGAACCCAGGTCTCCTGATTCTCAGTCCAGTGCTCTGTCCAGTACACCTCCATGTCTCCTGGCATTGTTTGTTTCATTGTTTGTTTGTATAATCTGCTTGAAAATGTCTTTGAAAAGAAGCCATTGAAACTTATTTGGTATTTGGACACTCAGTTTGTGCTATGCAAAGTTTGCTGAGATATATAAATCCTTTAATCTGTCCTAAAAAATTAAGACACTAACAGGGAGCTTTATCTTCTGGATATAGGGCTGGTATCTGTGCGCCCTAAACGTGTCCCAGATGCCCCAAACACCAAGGGTATAGTTGCAAGCTTTGTGGCCAGAGGCCAACTCAGAGTTTAAGGTAAACAGGCTTGAGACATTATGTCCCTGAAGTAGGAACAGGAACAGCAGGAAGCTGACTGATGTCCCCAGTTTTGCAAAGGCCTGGTGGTTATATGGTGTTAGTTTGACAGCATTGGAGGTATGCATGGTGCTTTATGGAGAACTAACTAACCTCTTCAATCTAGTCAAACCCCTGAGAAAATCTTACTAGTACTGACAATTGCCCTTTGTGACATTGGCTTTTGAACATGCTTGATCAGAGAGCCATGAGACAAATGATCTCCAGCTGTTGGATACAGGAGAACAAAGATCCAGAGAGGCTGAAAAACAAAACCAAACAAACCAAAGACCTTGACTGACAAGCAACGAAAAGCCTTGGGAAAGATGGCTGCCAGGAGAAGTTGCACATCCCTCTGCCAATGGCTGGTCAGCCGCTCAGTTACTCTGGCCAAATCAGCCGCATCCAGCTCGATGTGGTCATGTGGGAACAAGAAGAATGTGTTGGAGGCTCTGTGGCTGCAATTTCAGGGCTGATAGTGGGTAGGTAGGTTGGTTTTGATCACACAAAGATGGGGAACATTTGTTTCTTTTTCCCTGAACCCTGTGGTTTCCCTGAAGCTTATGGAGATGATGCATCTTCCTATGTTTCCTAGTCAGCACATTCTCTGCTGTGGTGCAATGAAGCAGTGCTCATTGCTGTTCTCTCGTTGCCAAAAACATAAACCTGCAAGATGCTGAGTGCTCCCTGCTTCCAGGAAGTGCAGCACCTCGTGGGTGGGGTCAGTACAATGCTGGACCAGGCAGCCAGAGAGGGGGTATTGACCATGAAAAGAACTCAAGAAACTGATGATTATTTCTATCAAGTTTGCCTGGGGGAACAGCCTTAGCATCTGATTCGTATCTCCTATTGCGTCTCAGGTGCCTCAGGGCAAGGACCCATTATTTTGTAAACTGTCTGCAGGGTACCATGTGCACCTATAAATACCACTGACAACATATGGACATTTGAGAGCCACCCACTAGGTCACCGATGCTCTGAGGCTGAGCTAATTGGATCTGGGCTTAGTGATGAAAGAATCCATTTTGTTGGGAACCAATGATTCTGCAAGAAAAGTAGGAATAAGGAGAGGCCCTTGAGGATGAAAAGAATACAGGGGCAAGGAGCGCAACAATTTTCTGTGCCTCTCTGGAAAAGTTATTTTTACACACATACACACACAATATACTTGTTCATATATTATAAAATCCCAGTGTTTACAAAACACCTGATCTTCAGCAAACAGGTCAAGATTCTGCCCCGTACCAGGGATGCATAGGGAAATGAGTACATGCGAGACATTCAAATGGACAAAGAAAATAAGGAGTTTACCTGCTCACCGACTTTTCCCGTCCGGCCTGGATGTCCTGGCTCACCCTGCATTGAGATGGAGAGAGGTATCACAGAAGGCTAACTCAGTGCTGCTTTGTCAAAGATCTTTCTCCAAAAGGGTTAAACTCCTGGTGTCTCAACTGCAGCACAGCAGGATTAATGACAGGCGTAACTAAATGTTTTGGGTGAGTAGTGGTGGGTCTCAATACTGAGTGTTCCAGCACTAACAAGCCGTGTGCAACGACACAGCACCAAACTTGTGCATCAGCCCACTTTTTAATGAGATCAAGACTTCAAAATAGGTACTTCCAAGCTGTCTACATTTTCCAAGATCCTGTTAATTAGGAAAGAACAGTCAGTCTGTGCTAACATGACAGAAGCACTTCTGTGGCCAGATTTTCAAGAGAGCTCAGCTCCCATTTGAGCACCAAAATTAGGAACCGAATTTCTAAAAGCTTAGTATGTTGGGTGCAGAATTCTTTGGAAAACTTCAAAATCTAGCCTCCGGTGGTGACTTTGATTACCTACTGTGATCACCATTAAAAAGTCAACTGCTTACAATAATTTAGAGAGCATGGCCCGAGGATGGAGGGAAAAGCACAGGGATGTACATAAGCCCAGACTGACCAGGGAGAAGGGTGGGCTGTGGGAGGGTTGGTCCAGGGCTAAAACCCACTTCATCAGATGCAGGTAGTGGAAAATACAGTAGGAAGATTATATATATATATATATCTTCCTACTGTATTTTCCACTACATGCATCTGATGAAGTGGGGCTGTAGCCCATGGAAGCTTATGCTGAAATAAATTTGTTAGTGTCTAAGGTGTCACAAGTACTTCTGTTCTTTCTGCTAACCTGGTGTTGTCTCTGGGTCACAGCAACTGCATTTTCTCAGTCAGCAGATAATGTGACTGCAGATGTGCTGCCAGAACAGATTTTTGTTATTTACGTGTTTAAAGAGCTGCCTTTGGGGGTTTTTTGGGCTGAGGGTTGGTACTGTGAAGAGCAGGCTGCTCTTGGAATAGCTCCTTCTGCTGCCAATGAAACAGCAGAGATAGGAATGGTTAGCATTGTTTCAGAACAAAAAACGGAAAGGAAATGGAAAAACAATTAAACAGTTTAATATCAAAAGAGAAACACACTTGTTTATAATAAAGCGCATAGTTTAAAAGTGCACAGTCATTCTTCCACAGAAACCAAGCTGAGGCTGAGCTTCCAGAAGCCAAAAACAGAGAGAAATGCAGAGAGAAGAGCAAATCCTCACTGCCCCATTTCATTTCTAGGATGGAAACTGGAAGCTCAGCACATGTTAAACATGAGGGGTTCTTGAAGTTTAACTCCAGTCTTGAATTCCTCTCCCCCCTGGCTCCCACGCCAACCCATCAGCTCTCTGGTATGAACACCCCTCTCGCCTTACCTTTGAACCATCAGGGCCAGGTTTTCCAGGAAATCCCTTCCTGCCAGGTCGACCCTGAAACATACAAAGGATGATGAATATAAAAGGCTCAATATTGTCTTTGCTCCCAGCTGTTGCAGCTGCCCTTGATCACTGCAGCCACAGCCTGCGTGACCTGATGTGACTTACAAATAGAGCTGGGTGACATTTTTTTGGCAAATAATAAATGCACTGAAACTGTTTATGAATTTGGGTCAGAGTCAGTAAATAGTTTCCACTGACAAAAAAGCCCCAAAAACCAAAATTTCAAAACCAGCATTTCCAACAGTCATTCAAAATGTTTGACCCAGACAAAGGGGTTGGGTTATTTTGCTTTTTCATTTCACAGAGAAAAAATATGAAAAATCAGTTTTGGTTAGAAACGAACCTGAATTTTTCAGTTCAGAGGCCAAACTGAAAAATCAATGATTTGCTCAGCTCTGCTTACAAAGTAGAGTCTCCAAAAGACTCCAGCTACAACATCCCAAAGAAGCTCTTCCAGGCATCAGGGCACAATGCCTTGGCTCTGGGTCTGATCTCTGGATGACCTGAATCCCAGGTTGAGATAGAAACTGCATGTTTGAGGAAGTCTCTGCAAATTTCATCTCTTCAGCATCACACCAGAAGTGCTGCACGGCCGTTGTAAGTAATGAATGGCAGGGCTGTATTGCTGCCCTTTTGATGGGTAATTATACACTGCATTCATCTAGCATCCTAACACCCCCAGCAGCCATCTGTGCCTAGTGCCAGCTCAGGCTCCAACATCCTGCACCCCTAAAGGCAGCATCCTCCTAGTGCCAGTATGAGAGTCGTCACAGCAGCGCCCCACAGCAACTAGCTGGGATTTGGGAGCCTGAGCTTCCTGGCAACAATACCCCACTGGTACCAGCTAGAATTCAGCCAATATGAGCTTTCTTGCAGCCGTGTTGCATCACTGCTGTCCACCACAGATCAGTGCAAACTGTTGACTCTGTGTGTGAGTATATGCGCCCCATGCTTATCACTCAAAGCAGGAATACACCCCTTAACCAATGGTCCGGTGAAAACTTACTCCCTGTCCGGGAAAGCCACTTCAGTTTCTGCCCTAGCAGCTGGTGCTGGAATGGATTTATAGCATCAGATCTTTGGTAGCAGCCAATACCTGGTTTTATAGAGGGCAGTGAAAATCGCTGTATCAACACATGTGCTCAATAGCAATAAGTTGTATGTGGGGTAAGACATTCCTTTCCTGATCCATATAGCTATTAGATTACACCCAGAGGGTGAGATCTGGTTACAATTGTATCGGGATCCTGCAAATATTCTCAGAGGCCATAAAATCCTGCAGTGGTGAGCTCCAAAGATATGACCATATTCCTTTTGTTTATCCCAAATGTACTGCTCTGTTGTTTTGATTGAGGGTCCCCTACCTTCACATTATGGGGCAAACAAAAGGACTTTTTAAGTCCATTGTCCATATCCTTGTATTTCTCAATCCATCCTTTTTCTTGCTATTCTCCTTTAAAAACAAATGCAACATTCAGATGAGACCAGGGACATATTTTTGAATCTTGGAAGCCAACATGGGGGTGAATTATGGAGCTAGGTCCAAGTCACACAGTTTGCACTTGGATCTGAATTATCCCAAAGTTTGAGGGTGTTTATATGGGGCTTTAATCTAGCCTAACTTTAGTTGAATATTAAGACATTATATAGCCCCCATCCAATGCCCAGTGGGAGTCTCTCCATTGATTTCCATGGATGTTGGATCAAGCCCTTGTTGCACATAGATAATGCAATGCTTGCCAGCAGGACCATTCTTTGACTGAAATACGGGGGTCAAATCTTTCATTTTTATTTCCAACCTCAAATGCCTGGTGAGGTGTATGGAGCTACACAGTAACTGACTAGGCCACTTGAGAGCAGTGAAACCTACCTCTGGACCAGGGGACCCTGGTGGCCCTATGGGTCCTTCATCTCCCTGAAGGGGAAAAAAAATGAAACTAGTAAGAAAATCTTATACGTCTCTTGGGCTCCAGAAATGTTATGAAAGTAAATAGCTTGTAATACCATCAGCATTTAAATACACAATCCCCATGCCTACACAACTGCTGTCTTGTCATAACATTTTAACAGTTCCATCCCATCAGACTGAAAAGGAAGAAGATTTCAGAGCACTTCTTTCCAGGAGATTGCATCACCATTTCAGTGCAGCCAGATATGTCTGTGGAGTCATTCCACTGCCAGAGGAATAAATCTAAAGACAAATCCTGCCTATGGATGCCCACCGGAAATTCCCAGAGAAGTTAATGGCAATTGCGTGTGCTTACCAAAGGGAAGAATTTGGCCCACAAGATACTGTACTTGATCATGGGCATCTGATTAGTTTGGTTTGGCCAAGGACGCAATCCCTGGAGAACTTGCTCTTTTTGCCCCACGTGCAAGGTTTCTCACAGACTTTCACACATATCAAATATACTGAGAGTTTTCCTTCACTTTCACACAGGACACTAGATTGGCTCCATTACTGAGATTTCCCAAAGGCTTATATGGCAATTGGACTAGGTCCTGCATCTGGGTTCCTCGTCAGTTTCTGTTTAGTTTGGATCAGATTTAAAGTTTCTAGGAGACCTTCAATTAAGCCCCAGGATGGTGATCTCAAGTGTTTGGCCTAAATCCACAATAGAAAGAGAAATTGAAAGTGCTCTTAGCCCACCCACTGCTCTAGTGGTTTTGAGTTAGACCATTAGGACCACTAATAGAAGCCATGCGGTCAAGTGGATTGGAAGTCAATGATACCTGATTTTGACACTGATTCGCTGTGTGACCTGGGGTGAGCCACTGAATCTATGTCCTGGTTTCCCCATCTGCAAATTGGATAGAATGCTCTCTTATCTCAGAGGACGGGGAGGCAGGGGGTCATGCAGATGCATCAGTTAATGCTTGTAAAAGCTCTTTTAAAATGACCAGTGTTAAATAAGGCTAAGAATTATGATTGCTTTATACAGTGCTTTCTGTTCATGCACTGAATTTGGATTATTTGCATAGGGCTACAAATGTAGATGGCTCTTGAAAGACAAAAGACAATGAGCTTGATTTTCCGCTCAGGCTGATGTAAATCAAGAGAAACGACAGTGAAGTCACTGGAATGACACTGGTGTAAAGCTGTTGTGAGCAAGAGAAGAATGAGGCTGTCTCTGCCCTAAAGTGTTTCCAATTCAAGGGTCACTAAAGTCAATGGCAACCCCCCGAGTGAGGGACATAATTAAGCCCTGAATGAAGGCACAACACGATGGGCGGAGGCAGCAGACCTGGGTTTACGCAGCAATGAGGTCACGTGCACATGATGGAGAATAACGAGCACATCCTGTTCATTATTTATTTTAGAAGGTGATGTTACTCTGTGGGGAAGACCAGGGTTTGTAGGCCTCACATTAGAAAATGTGCTTTAAGGCAAAGTGTGAAGGAACACAGAATAGAGGCACACTGGACCTTGGGTCAGGAAAGGAAGATTTTCAGGCATAGGGGCCTGAGTGGAAGAAGGCACCAAGATGAGGTGTAGAAAGAAGAAGCTAGTGGCATGGCTAGGCCCCTGCTGATGTCAGCAGGAGTTGGATGCATGGACTGAGGGGAGCATGTAGCCTCTAGAGCTAACCCCAGTGGATCTGTGATTTTGCAGGTTTCTAACTGGTGACAGACTAAGTATCTGCTCCCAGGTGCAGATGGAGCAAACAGTGGAGATGGAGCAAACCTGGAGCCCCATTTATGCAAAAGATTAACGTGACTGGAAAGGGAAAGTTTTCTTGACAAGGACTGCATTTGGCTTTGGAAGCCACATGGACACTTACTTCTTGGCCAGGCTGTCCTCTTGGCCCAGGTAAACCTCGTGCTCCGGGCTTCCCCTGCAATGGATCCAAAAGAAAAGGTTCTCAGAAAATAGAAGCAAAGCTCTGAGGGTCTATTAAAGTGAGACAGGTCTCTTTCCAACATACGTTGCCATGGGGAAGTATCCAATGTCAATTTTGTTTTAGAAAAAAAGAAAAATCCCACTCTTGGAGGGAACTCAATCCAAACCAGACCAAAAAGGAGTCTCAGCCAGACCAATCTCCAGGAATCTCCAGGGTTTTTTCTCCCACCTCGCTTCCCACATCTGTGTTTTCATTGACTATTTCCAACTCAGCACAAGGCTTCTATCTGAGAGCCGCTCACCTTCGGACCTTCGGGGCCATTTTGTCCTGGTGTGCCAATATCCCCTGGAAAGCCCTAGAGAGAATCAGAAATGGTTGGCATTACATTAGAGAGCTTTCTGGAAAGGCTTCGTGTGCTCTTCTAAGGGCTCTTCTAAAGATTTAACTTGACGCTTCGTGTTGTGATTAGCATCATTTGCTGGCACTGTGCGCACACAGGCCACTGCGGGGCATCTGCAGGGACTGAAGCAGCTTTGAAATAACCAGATGAAATCCAGAGGGTAACAGTAGAAAAGAGATCTAGGCTATTGGTTTAAATAAGAACAAGGAATCCCTTCTGTTAACAGCCCCTTTTTGGTCCATCTCCTTGCAAAATTTACTGTTGTAAGGGCCTCTCTGTCATCACATATTTAAAATGGCATTTTGGTTTTTAATTAATCTTTATCAGACAGCATATAATCTCATTTCTCAGAGAAATAAATCACCTGCTTGAATGACAAAGGGAAGCAGCCTAGGAATTAGGAAAGGTGCTGACATGCTCATTAGCTGCTGTCTTTAACCAAACAGTGACCCCCTTTCCACCCACAACCCTTTCACTGAAGAAACAAAGGAATCCATAGTCATTTTCCAGTAGAAACAAAGAACAAGAATTACTAAGTGATACCACTTGACAGAGAGCCATTCCAGGCCCAGCAAAATGCCAGAACACTGATGAAAGGAAAACAGTCTATCAGCCAGCACTACAAGTGTGTCTCGGGCTCACAATGTACATTTTCTAAGTATTAATAAGGACGTGAACCACAACGTGCTGCAGAGAAATTGATCTTGTACTTGAAGGCATCACAACATGGTTTTGGGTGAGGACAATGGGGTTGTCTTCTAACATGAACAGTATTTGGTTAAAAAGATTCCCAAGTTACCCACAACAGAGGCTAGAAGGATAAAAAGGGAAGAACGGAGACCCACTGTAGGACGGTGATGAACCTGCTGAGCTGAAAACCCACTGCTGTTCTCCTCATCATGACTGATGTATGATCTTCCAGAGCGGAAAAGCGGGCCCCCATTCCTCTCCCCTGACCAATAAAGTAACTGTCTAAAAGGGTTTGACTCAAGAAATGAGCTCTTTCCCTGGGAAAGGGACAGCAGCAGAAGACAGGCTGGAGAGCTCCATGATGACCAAGACAGCTCCATGATGCCTGGACAGGTGAGGGATGCCATGATGGTTATATCTATTGCTCTATGGGAAAGGAGAGAGGGCTGGGCAAGCTGGATTCTGCCCCTGACTTGTCATGTGTCCTTGGGCAACTTGCTTCAGCTTTCTAGGCTTCAGATCCCCTGTTTGTAAAATGGGGATGATACTTCCTTTCTCAGTGTGTTCTCAACCCTATGGAGGAAAAGGCGCTAAGCATTATTAGTGATTTAAGTAATTGTAGGAAAAAAGGAGAGAACAGACTACAACAAGTGGGCCCTTGGTATCACATTGAGGTAGAGAGAGGATTGGGACTGGTGGCCCAAGGACTCCATCCTCTTGGTCTCACTATACATCACTGCAGCTGGGTCAGAATGTGCGAGGAGCTTACTGCATAGCATGGAGTTTTGACTTTGGAAACCCCCAGAGATTGCATGGAGTGGGGAGAGAGAGAGGGAGGGAACCATCTGAAAATAAAACACAGAGGAGGGGTCGTTATGCAAACTGACAACCTGTCAGTGCAGCACTATGGCAGAGAGTTCAGCAGGAATTTGCTTGTCCTTTGCTAGCAAAGGCTTCAACCCTTCATCCACATGGAGCATTACTGGTTGAGTCAGAAGCAAATAAATTCCACCGAATCTATAGATGGATCCACCTGAAGAGTGGTTTCCAAGACTGGCAGGGAGGTGAGTATCTAAATGATTCCTAAAGTAAAAACCCAAGCTGGAGTTCAAAGGAGGTGGAATCTCAGCAGCAAAGTAGCCTGCAGCTGTCCAACGGACGTTTCTCATTTTCCCTTTGCAGTGAGGATTGCTTGGGAGGTGGGGGAATTATGAAGGTTTGCCAACAAAGAGAGGCGGCAGAAGTCAAGAAATAAAGGAATGATCAGAGCTGAAGGCACATACCTCCGGACCGGGTGGTCCTGGAAACCCAACTGGACCTTTGTCACCAAACTTTCCCTGCCAAATCAGAAAACAAGGGTGAATGTAAGACAGCTGCTGAGGTTCCTGTTTAGAATAACATCCACCCTGCCGAGCCTTCTTTCCAGCTGGGCACTGAACTCTTTAGAGGCAAGATTAGGAAACAGAAGATGGTTAAAGGCATTACTTACAGGGGGACCTGGCTTTCCTCGGGCTCCTGGTATCCCAGGAAAGCCCTGACTGCCCTGGGAAATGGAGAAACAATTTTTCAGTAAACAGTATTGAACAGATGCAAAATAACCACTGTAAAGCCCCTACCCCATGCTTCTGCAACAGCGAGAGAATCTTTTTGTCCTGACAACTCCAGTCATATCCAGTGCTTTGGGGGGTGGGTGACCACAGTATGGAAGGACACAGTAGAACAGATTAAACCTGCCAAGCATAAGCCTCTTTCTTTTCCCTTGGTGCATTCATACACCAGGATATGGGGCGGGACCTCAGCATGTGTAAGAGGAGGAGAAAGGAGTCAGCTGTGCTGCCTCAGAGGCTGCCTGGTATTGTCATCAATACAAGGCTGGGGAAGACTGTCCGGAAGGAGAGGAGAGGACTTTAGGAGTCACTCATTTAAAGAAGACTGAGTTCTAGAAGGACACCTATAGTTAACATTGCTGTACAGTTACATTGCTCCAACGTCCTCTTCTTTCTCGCTCTTATAGGGTCTTAAGGCCAGCTGTTGAAAGTCCTTTGATTGGTGGTTTCCCCAGCCAAAATCCCAGCACAGTGCATTCCATGGCATAAGGATCTCTTTGTTTCCCACCTCTGATCTGTAGAGTCTTACATGCTAATATGTAGGGTGACCAGATAGCAACTGAAAAAATGGGACGGGGTGAAGGGGTAAGGAAGGGGTATATAAGGAAAAGTCCCCAAAAATGGGACTGTCCCTATAAAAATGGGATATCTGGTCACTCTACTAATAGTCCAACTCCACTCCCTGCAGGTCCTTACACAGCTGTTCACACACACCAACCCCTCGCTGGCAGGTGCTCACACACTCCCCTCCCTGGCTGGCAGGCATACATGCATGCTTGGCCCCTTACACCTATTACACAGGTAACCCACACATCTGTTCCCTGAGATCCGGCACACGGACACTTCGCCTTTCTGCTACGGTGGTCTTCCTGGCTAATGCAGGCACTCTCCTTCTCTGCATCCAGACAGCCAGCACACACCTCCTCACAGCATCTTTTCAGTGGGGCATATACACATTGCTCCCCAGCACGTGGAAAACACAGCTGCTGCAACTGGATCCTAAGAGCTACACAGACTGTTGTGTACTGTATGTAGCACAAAGACACTCATCCTTTCGTAGGGCAGGGATCTGGCATGCATGCTTTCTTTGCCTGAAATTTCCTGCTCTCTGGTTGTATTTGCAGGGACACATGCTAAAGAACTATAGATTCTCAGGGCCAAATTCAACCCTAGCATAAGCATGGTCACCCACACTGATGCCAATGAGCTGTACCCTCTAAATATGGCCCTAAGAACAAATAAGCTATGTAGGGAGGTGTGGCTGACCACTACAGAGGCCCCAGTCCAGCAAAGCACATGGGTAGCATTAATCATACCAGTAGTTTCACTGAAGTCAACAGGATTCCAACTGCTCGTGCTTTAAGTTATGCATATGCTTAAGTGCTTTGCTGCTTTGGGGCCTAAGTCCCTGTAGCAGACAAATTTACTGACTCCGCAGCCAGCAGACCATGCATATTGCTCCTAATCAGAAGAACTTGTTCCATCACTTTCAGTTTCTGCAGGAGGTTATGGCCCTTTCTGTAGGAAGCACCTTATTTTCTCATACAGAATTGCATGTTTAAAAAAAATGGCATTCTATTGATTTTGGTTTGAGAAGCTCTCAGAGTTATGCAGAGAGGGGTGAGGGTGAATCTGAGGGTGTAATGCAAAAAACTATAGTGTCTTTATGACAGGAGGAATCAGAGCTTTCAAAAGAACATGGTTTGAATATGAGCTGAGAAAGCCAGCAGCTACGCATGTTATCTATGTAAGAAAAACTGAAAGCAATTACCTTGTCTCCTTGGAATCCAATATCTCCTGGAACACCTGGCAGTCCCTGATCACCCTGAATACACATCACCAAAGAAAGTTACAACATACACCATCAATGGCAAAACCGCCCAGGTCTATAGAAAATTATATGATGTACTGCAAGACAGAAAATTCATTCCAGGCCCCTTTCAAACAGAACTGGTGACAAACCAAAGGTCATATAATCCATCACAACAATCTTGAGCAAAAGATGCCTTTTCCAACAACAAATCTGAACTGAGAAACAAAACCACAAATACCTGTGCCTGTTGTGAAAAATGTTAGAAGAGAGGACTACAGGCTGCTTTTCCCTTGCTAGTAGCAAACACGTAGGTGATGAAATGTCAAAATACAGCTGAGCAAAACAGCCAGCTTGCTTATTGGTAACTGGAACTTTGTTGTTCCCCTCTACAGAGCTTGGCATAGCCTGGGACTGGGACAACTGATCAACCTCTTCCTTATAAAAGTATTGGACATCTACTGAAATCTCTCAGTACCAACCCACTGCGGAAATCTAGGCTGGGATTTCCAAAGGGGTTTAAGCACCTAATGCTGATTTACTTTCAATGAGACTTAGGTCCCTTTGAGAATCGCAGCCATGAAGTCTGACTAAGAAATCGACAGGCTAGCACTGAGCTGTTAGAGAGATGACCCAATACGGGATCTTAGTTTTCTCCAAATTGGTAGAGGATTCCTACTCTCTGGGCACCTAGAAACAACTGTTCCATCAGAGGAACGGATTAGGAAATCAGATTTGGGAAACCCGCTCTAATGAATGGAGAGGAAAGGGGTGAAGGGGGTGGGGGAGGCAGTTTCTCTCCCTGACACAAATGTGAGAAGTCATCTTCTGCATGATGACAAGGCCAAACAGCAGAAAATGCTATGGAGGCTGCATCCCATACACATTGTGCCTCCAGTCCATCCAGACCTGACTTTCTTATAAGAGAGCAGCACAGAGCAACGCATACAGCTATACTTCTAAATGGAATCTACATGGAAGACAGACAAACTTTAGATGTAGAGTCACAGACTTCCAACACTTGAGAAAAAAGCCCCAGGAGGAGTTTTTCCACTCAGGTTAACAACTGAGCACTCAATGATTATAGAGATTAATGAGCATAACTGCTTCTCTAAACGCGCAGGAGAAGATCTGTGAAAGTGCCACCACTTCGTTAAGATGAACCCTGAGTATGGGAATCATTAGAGATGGAAAAGACCCGTTGCACAGTCCAGCCCATCTCCTTGCTAATGCTGGATGGTTCCATTTTTCTAATGTCCCACATTTTCTAGTCTTTTGTCCATCCTAGCCTTGAAAATCCCAACTCACTGGGCTGCCCTCCCTTGCCCTGAGAGATGGGAGAGCAGCCTGGGGTGAAGAAACTGGGTTTGTTCTGAGAACCAGCCTGCCTGTGTCAAACCTGGTAACTGAGAGCCATATGAAAAGGTTTATTTGTTTCATAACCAAACTGATATGATATGCATTAAAAAAGCTGCTTAAAAGGAAAATACATGGAGGTCCCAGACCTGCGCAGGCTAAAAAGATTGCAACTAAAGACTGAAGTAAGTGCTCATGGATGGGAGTGATACTTTATCCTACATAAAAAAATTTATACAGATAATCTGAAAGAGAAATCACTCTTCAATCATCTTGATGAGGTAGGGGTAAGGAAAGAAGTGGCAGTTCATGGGAAATATGTAACGATGATGTTAAGGAACAGAGTTCCAAGTCTGGATGTGCAGTGGAGCTTCTACTTTACCACAAGCAGATTAGTTATGGACAGTCCCACATTATCTTTCTAGAATTAACCGTTCTCCTTGGAACAGAGCCTTCCCCATAAGCGGTTATAATAAAGACAAGGGATCCTCCAGTGGAAGAGATTAGGGTGGCCTGGCTTATGAGAGACTAGAAGCTGTCCCCACTGCCATTAACCTTCAAGGCACTGAGGGTATAGAACCACGCATGGGATGGATTCAGGAAGCACTAGCCAAGCGTGGCATGCTCCGTGTATATCTGTCCAGCTGCTATCCATGGTGCCACACATGTGGCTGGAATGTGTGTGTATTTGACATGGATTAGGCACATTTTGTTGCAAAGCATGCAGAAACTTTCAATTCCTCTGTTGTGTTGCCTCATACAATCGGTGCTGGGAAGGGGAATAACTACCTCAAAGAGCTTGGAGCAGACCTCCCTGGCAAAGGGGTGAAGGGAGCTTTCCTTCACTGTGGGAAAAACACAACCCAGGAGCTGGAGTAGGCCAGAAGACCACATGCTTCTCCTGTAACTGTCTAGGTTGGGAAACTGTAATAGCAAAGTTTAACAGGACACTGCAGCTGTATAACTAAAGTAACTCTAGCTATCCTTAGGAAGAGCCTGTAAACTGCAGCTCTGAGGAGAACTGCTGGGCCTACCATTAATTCTCATCTTCCCTCTGGAGCAGCATGGCTCTCACATTGGGAATTCCAGCCTGCTGGCTTGTCACCGCCTCAGGGTGCCCCCACCAGTCCTGCCCTGCGATTTCAGCGCAGCATATCTCCACCGAGACAGAGACACACACACACGAGGCCAAGTTCTGCCAGTCCTGATGGAAGGTGATAGAGCCCCACCCTTGCCAAGCAGGATGCAGAATACCCTCAAAGCCTTCATTCCCTTTCAGACCTTTGCTCGACAGCAAGAAGCGGCAGATGGAATGAATTAGGCCAATCAAGGCTGCTCTCATCTGAACTGAGTTAATAATTACAAAAGGTTACTGATTATAGTCAGTGTGCCGAGGGCGAGTGCTGCACCACTCCTGCTGATCCAGCATTTCAGTCTCCAGACGCTGTCTAATGTCTGGGAGATATATATATATATTATATACATATTAAAAACTTAAACTCCAGCCCTCTGTGGAGCTATAATTCCACATTCACCAGAGAAGAGCTGAGCTGGTGCTTTCATTCCCCTTCTCTTCTGGTTCTTAATGGGCTGCCCCTTCTACACACCTCCTGCAATAAATTCATTGGTCACTTTCTAAGGAAGCCATCTCTGCATTCCTGAACAGGACACCGGCAACTGCCTTCAAGAATCTACCCCAGGTTCTTTACAAAAGACCCAACACATGCTGGGACAGGACTCTGGAATCTGAGTTAGGAGTTAGTATGGTTGCCCAGCCAGAGTAGACATGCTCAATAAAGATGGCCGATTCTTTTTCCTGAGCCTTCGAGCCATCTACGCTAGCTAGTAACCAGGTTGTAAGATGGTATGATTGACATGCAGACTCAACCTAGTTAGCATATGAAGACTTTCAAAGGTGACTAGTCGTTTTGGGTGCCCAACCTGACGCACCTAAAAGGGCCTTGGCATTCAAAGGATGGGTACTCAGCACTTCCTGAATGCGAGGCCCCATTAAGATGTCCGAGATTGGGCACCCAAAGTCACTAGACATTGGAAAATCTTGGCTGTGGTTCCTTACTGTTTTGACCCCAGTTTGTGAGCAGGATTGTTAACTAGACTGTCAGTCTCCAACATAGCTGTGACATGCAGATGGGACCCCCCACCCTTATCTGCTGTGTACATGAGTCAGGCAGTCCTACTTCCCAGGTGTGTCTGTGAAAGGTCATTCTAAAGTGCACGGCACCATCCAAAACATACCCCACCAAGTAACTCTGGCAGGGCCTACTTGAGACAGTGCATTCCCCTGAGGGAACCTGAGCAGCTGACACAAACACGGATGTGCAGTGTGAAGATCGTGCACAAGCCAACACACTTGACAAGTGGTTGCATAGTGGAAATGCTGCTGTGTGGAGCCTGAACTGTGTAAGCTGTACCTAGGTCAAGCTGAGAGTGTCAGAGCCCAGTTATGCTTCAGGAAGTTTTATCTGTGATGTGGATGGGGACCCACCAGTGCATTCACCCAAGGAGTTCCCCATAACCTTAGGCACCACACCCAACAGAAAGGGATTTATATTAGTCAGGAAGCAATAGAGGTATAAATAACTATCTGTTTGCAGAGGCAGAACCCAGGAAAGGACAAATGCTGGCAACATCCCAGAGACGGTGGTAGACAAACCTTCAGACAAGATAGATACAAAAGGGAAACATGGCTGCCAAGGAAGTGTCTTAGGTTTCTGGCCTTTAGCGCAAAGGAGAGGTTTGGATAAAGGGACAGTGGAAGGCAGTGATGAAGTTAAGATCTGACAGGCAGAAGAAGGATATTAAGGGATCAGAGAAAGGCCATGGGCCCCATAAAACCCATGTAAAATGGGCAACAGAGGTGAAACTAACAATGAGACATCCAGGAGGTGAATGCAGAACGGAACCGTCTTACTTTCAAGTCACCTCTCCCACTCCACTTTACGCAGAAGGGCACCATGACTAAAATGGACGGCAATCTGGGGATTGTCCCCTCACTACAAAAGGAGTTTAATTATATCTGAGACTTCTATTAACAGATTCAACTGTATAGCATATATGGAGGAAACACGAGCATCAAAGAAAGATGCTGAGGCACCTAGCAGTGGTTGGGATGGAACCTAGTTTCGCAGAAATGAAAGAGGAAGGAAGCAAAAGTAAAAAGATGTCTTGCTGCTAAGGTAACAGACTGGGACTTGGGTACAATTCCTGCCTTTGCCAGAGACTTGCTGGGTGACCCTGGGCATCTCTCTGTGCCTCAGTTCCCCACATGAAAAATGAAGACGACAATCCTTCCTTTGTCAGTCTTGTCTATTTAGACTCTTTGTGGGCAGGGACCATCTCTTACTGTGTGTGTATATACAGCACTAGGACAACCAGGTCCAGTATCAGACAAGGTCTGTATGTGCTACTAGAATACAAATAACAAAAAACCTAAAATACAGCAAAATAGGAAAGAAGGCATCTGTTTCTTGCTCAGGGTGTACCGATCACTTAGAAAAGCTAAGTTTAAGTATTAGAAACAAGCCAACTGCTGCATGCCGATGCCAAAAAAATCACAAAACCAAAAAGCTGAAGAACACAGGCTGAAAGAAAATCAAACTTTCCCAATCTCACTATTGGGCTGATATGTCTTATTTGTATCTGTGCAAGTGAGTGCAGCATATTTTGAGATTTTGGCCTCTCGGGTAAAAGGCTTTATAGCTAAAATATGAAAACTGACTGCAGTCACCTGTATGAAAACTAGGCGGTCAAAGTCTATATGGATTTTATTTACTTGGCCCTGTGTTTCCCAGGGCTTTGGCTGTGAGACTGCTGGAAAGGATGCACCCAAGTCATCTGGAAGCTTTCTCCCATTTGTGATATCATCGCTGGGTTGATCTGTTTTTCTGACAGTGCCCCAGGATATCAAAATGAAAAGTCAACTCATTAAGGATAGAGGCTTGAGCTAGATCATTTGTCATTCTTGGAGTGGGAAAGGGCCTTAATGAAAGCCAGGCAGGAAGCGTGCCCAGTCAGAGGAGGCTGTAGTGGGAGAAGTGGTCAGAGAAGGGTGAGAAAACTCTGGGTCCTTCTAGCCTGGCTGAGACAGAAAGAGAGAGAGAGGCCGAAAGCAGGATGGCAGGTAGCAATGAAAGAACAATGCGTAGGGGGCCAGGGCACTAGACTGGGGCATAGGAAAGCCAGATCCAATCCCCTAGAACTTTCTGACTTCACAGGGTTGTTGTAAAGATAAATATATTAAGAATCGTGAGGCACTTAGACACTATGGTAATGGGGGGCATATAAGTGCATTAAATAGACAGATCTGATCATCTTTGTAGAAAAGGGGATAACGATACTGCCTGTGAGGCCTAAAACACTGGCCAATTCTTAAGGACAAGCCAATTCTTCAGGGAGAGCAGACTGCATTGACGAGAGAGTTTGTGGGCCCTTGGAGTTAGTGCTGGGTCAGGATTCCTGCTTACAGTGATCACGACTCACCCTTACAGGGAAGTCTCCCTTCTGCCCAAATCAGGGCCTGCTCCAGGTTTTCTGCCGCCCCAAGTGGCACGCAAAAAAAAAAAAAAAAAAAAAAAAGGCCATGGCAGCGCAATCGCGCTGCTCCACTCTTCAGCGGCAATTCGGTGGCTGGTCCTTCTCTCCCAAAGGGAGTGAGGGACTTGTCGCCGAAGATCCGGAGCTGCTGCCTCAATAGTGGCCAGACGGCCACCCCCTGGTATAGGCCGCCCCAAGCACCATCTTCTTTAGCTGGTGCCTGGAGCCGGCCCTGGCCCAAACATGCATTGTCCCAAATTGTCCCCCCCACTCTCCCAGAGGGGTGAGATGATACAGAGCAGAAACTAAGCCTGAGTACATGGGAGTGCTGCAGTCAGCTGGTAGCACAATGCAGAGCACGAGGGCATCTGGCTCCTTGACATGGCTTCCCTATACATGGTTTAGTGCTGATAGACCACACTTTAAAAACAGCAGCAAGTGAAAGAATTCAACACTGCCATTAAAACACACTCCAAAAATAGAAGGAGGACAATACAATTACTACCTCTTTGCTCTATCTTCCCAAGCAGTCAATGTCATGAGGCTAATTAGCCCATTGCATTGCACTCTTCTGAAGGAGGGAACAAACCCTACAACCAAGCATCTGCAAGAGGGTGTCATTTATTGGAGTTAGACCTGTCTACACACACACTTGCCCTGGCTTAACTCATGGTGCATTTTAAACCAATTTAGTTAAACCATGCAACTCTCACCCCTTATTTCTACTTCAAAGTGGCTTGTATCAATTTAGTTTAAATCTATTCTTCCTTATCAGCAAACTAACTTTATATAAACCAATCTTGATCTGAAATAAGAGCAACTACATGAGGGTTTGTATCTCTTGTTTTTTATTCGAGGTTCCAGTAGGTACCTCTCATCCAGCTTCTGTGCTGGTCTCTCAATCACCTTCCTCATGAGAAGAAAGAACAAGGCCTGCACGTTTGTGTCATATTGCGAGACATCCTGAAACATGCCCTAATAAATGAAAGTGGCGACAATGCTGATAAAGCCCTACCTCTACCCCAATCCAGTGATAAGATCTAAACACATAACAACAAAACCACATTGTCATACAGTGCATTATATATAACCCAAACACAATAGCATCATTGTAAAGACAGAGGAGCTAACTGTGATTAGCCTAGAAAGCTCATCTAAAAGGGAAATATTACCCAATGGGGTTTTCTGCCCCCCCCCTTTTTTTTTTTTTAAAGGAAGTGGTGTTGAGATGAAGTGGAGGTTCTTAGGGAAGTAAATTTTCACACCAGGGGCTTTCCATAGCAGAGATTCTGGTCATCAGATTCATGCTGATCTCAAATCCCCCCCCCCTAACAGTTGTGCCTATATTTGTTACCAGAAAAACTAAAAGGATCAGATCATATACACTGTAGCAATGTTCCCACCCCATGTGATGCCTTGGGAAGAGTTCTGTAGGCCAGGGGCTGGGTGGACATCTTATTAAAAAGAAAGGAAAATACAAATGGGAGTGTCAAGAAAGGAGAACAGATGCTAAACGAAGAAGAAGATGGGATTTCTGGTAGACAGACAGAAAAGGAAGGAGAATGGGGCACATAACATGGTGCAGAATATGAAACAGAAGCTACAAGTGGGATTTCACATGCAGAATAAAACACAGTGCAATAAGGGAGTATTCAGATCACCTTATCACCTTTCAGTCCATGTTCTCCAGGGTTTCCCATCAGCCCCTGAAAAAAGAGGAAGCCCAGGTTGAGTTTGAGCACTGCTACTGTATCATGAAGACTTGAATCAGGTCTTAGTCACTGACAGGGCTAATGGGACCATAGACCAAAATGCCTGGCATCCAGGGTCATCTGGCCTGGGCCACAGGTTCTGCACCAGGTCTCTTCCCATACAGCCTCTGAGGTGGATCATCAGATTTACTGCCAATTACCCCTCGTGGTCTGGAGTTGCACAGAAAAAATGCTCCTTGCATTTCCCAGTAATCCACACCTGCTGCAAACTGCCACACTGATGTTCTGTCTACCAGTCAGTGGACAAATATTACTGCCCAACCTTCTCCTTGTAAAGATGATCACTTTCACCCAAACAACGAACTGAACAATCTTCAGGGAGAGTCATTCCTGGTTTGGACAGATAAGAGAGCACAAGGCACAGTTACTCTCTTACCTTTAGTCCCTTTGGTCCTGGATACCCTATTGGTCCGAGAGCGCCCATATCTCCCTGGTAAGAGAAACACAGTAAATCAAATTTATTAGGTGTGTAGCTGATGGATCCTGATATATGGCATGAACACTCTTCTGCTGGGGCCCATAGCCCTATTCACCAGTTCACTGAGATGAGTAACATACACAGAGGATTTTCTTGCTGTTTGAAAACTTAAGAGCCACATTCTGTTCTCCTTAAAGTTAATGGAAGTTTTGCCATCAACTTCAACAGAAGCAGGATCCTGTTAGTCAAGAGATTTATAATCAGTGTATAGATAGCTTCTAAGTATAGAAGTACCAAGTATATGTCTTATAGAATAATGAAGTAAGAAGGGCAACTTCTACTCACATCACATTTTGAATTCAGAATGAAGGACACGAAAGCGCTTTGTAAATGTAACTAACTGATACAGAAGCTCTGTGCAGGGATCACTTCATCCACTACTGAAATACAGCCATCTTGGTGGAGAATTGTTAAAAGTTCAACAATGCACAACACCAAAAGAAAAAAAAGGAATGTTCCAGTCCTGCTCCCATGGAAGTTCATGCGCTTAAATGGGAATATGGACAGGCCCTAAAATAAGAAATATAGACTATGTATAGAAATATATCAGGTTGAAATCTACACAGTGAAATTAAGTAGGTGGAATACCACCTAACTTCCAAAACTCAATATGGGATTAACATCTAAGGAATATACACCAAGAAAGTTCTACACATATAGAATCTAAAATATGTGCTGCCAAGGGTGGGGAAGGGGGTAGGAGACTTAAAATGAAATGGTAACAATATGAAGTTAGGAAAGCTATGGATTAAATTCAGCGGATTCTTGGATCTACATTCAAGTCTAAGAATCAAATCTAGACCTTGTTGAAGCAGGTGCAACTCCAACGAAGCAGGTCTGAAATTTGACCCAATTACTTTTGTACCGTCTCCTGTAAAACTTGCTACATAATCTGTTTAACAGTTTAAAAAGTATTTCCATAGCAGCACTGCTAGACTGACACAGTCAAAGGTAACAGACCAACACCCTGCTGCATTTTATTTCCATTGTTTCTTTATTCTTAAATTGTTAGCTCCCGGGCTCTTATAGCCAACTCCTATGCTAGGATTGTAAGAGGAGCCTAAGGAAGTTTGAAACTGAATGGGAGCTGGGTGCCTAACTTCATTATCAGAGGCGCAGCCGTGTTAGTCTGGATCCGTAAAAGCGGCAAAGAGTTATAGACTAACACATGTAGGGCCATCTCACACAGTGCGTGAAGCATCATATCCCGATACGCGATACACGTGGAGCTGACATTCGAGGGTATGAGCTACCCAGAGTGGAGAAAACAATGGCTTGCTCCTGTTAAATCAGAAAGTGGTCCTCGGATTCCTGTCAGATCCAACATTTCAAACATGAGCCCTCCTTGGGGATATCAATCTATCTGAATCCCTAATGCTCCCTCAGAGGTTGAAACAATCTGTTCATCTTTTAATTCAATAACATCTTTGTATTTGAATCCTGGATTGAGGCTTATTTACAAGTCTGTCTTTGACATTGTTTTAAAAAAGAGTTTTCAGCATTTTTCAAACCATTGAAACTCCAGAAGAGAAATGGGTGAGTTAATTCAGAACTTTAATTTACACTAACATTCTGCGGAGGAGGCATTTTTTTAGTGCTAGTATAAAGGCACATTCCCAGGGCTGCTATTTTCTATCATATTATTACAAGCATTTATTTAGCACTCATTGGTATCATAATTGGGCAAGTTACAGGACTGAAGTTGAGCCGTAGCACCATGCACCCCTAGCTGCTGCTGCCTAGAGCTTTACAAGTCTGCTAAGAAACCAAAGTTTAATCACCAGGAATGGTTGGGGCATAGAGGCACATCTTACAGCTCATCTACAATGCACCAGGTTCACATTTAGTCCAATTTCTTGGTCAGAATTTCTCCCATTCTCTTTAGTTCTTGAACAGTGATGGATTTTCCTCTTCCATTATCTGTGGCACTAAACCAGCGATTCTCAAACTGTGGGTCACTAGGTTATTACATGGGGGGGTCACGAGCTGTTAGCCTCCACCTCATACCCTGCTTTGCCTCCAGCATTTATCATGGTGTTAAATATATAAAGTAGTGTTTTTAATTTATAAAGGGTGGGGGCAGTTGCACTCAGAGGCTTGCTATGTGAAAGGGGTCACCCGTACTAAAGTTTGAGAACCACTGCACTAAACCATTACATGAGCCACATGAATGAGGTGAATGCTCACTCAGACGCCACTTCTCTTTTTTCCTGTGGAACCTCAGAGTTACAAACAACCTCCTTTCCCGAGGTGTTCGTAACTGTGAACAAAACATTATGGTTGTTCTTTCAAAAGTTTACAACTGACCAATGCCTTCATCCAGCGTTGAAACTTTACTATGCAGAAGAAAAATGCTGCTTTCCCTTTAAGTAGTTTATTTTTAACACAGTCCTGTACTGTATTTGCTTTTTTTTATTGGTCATCTCTGGTGCTGCTTGATTGTGTACTTCCAGTTCCAAATGGGGTGCATGGTTAACTGCTCAGTTCGTAACTCTGAGGTTCTACTGCACTCTTCCCTCTCTCAGAAGGAAACAGCCACAACTTTGCTGGTTCCTTGGAAGATGCTTATGGCATCTTTCTCAGCACTGGTCAAAGCTGGTTTATTTTTGCTGGAGCTGCTCATCTCCACAGCGACTTAAAAACAGTATTTTAGCCCTCAAGAGCTTCATGTTGTTTCTCTGGCTCAAGCAGAGCTTTATGGGGCTTTTAAAAAAGGATACTGAAACAATCACGGATCCAGCAAGGAAAGCAACTTGCAAGGATGCTGGAGCGCTATTGGCTCTGATTTCTATCGTCTGTGGATGGGCAAGAGAAGGATTGGAAGATTGGGAAGGATAAAAAGTAGTCAGGGATAGGCATACCCCAACAGCCTGGAAATTCTGCTGCGGTGAGGACTCTTTACCCTTGTAGTACCAATGCATCAGGCTAGGAAAGACGCTAGATTTCATGTTATTAAAAAAACCCTTTCACAGGTCTGTATTCAAACAGGCTTCTGATTGCTCTCTCCCCCATGAAGGGAGCCAGTGATACAGTGGACCAAGCTCTCCTGCAATGTGTAAACAAACAGGGAAGCCTTTGCTGGAGGAATATTTCTATAACAGGAGGTCATGTGGCTGCAGACTCACCATGAGTGCTGAGCTGAGGCTGTATTAAAACAGATCCCCTTTTCATACCTTCCAGCATAAAGGCTTCTTGTAGGAACGCATTTACTTAGCACTCACCCATATGGTTAATTACGAAAGCAGGAGGCTCCAGTTACAACTAATTCTGCTCTTCAGCCTTCAAACAGCAAAGCAAAAAAGCCCTGCAGGGAGCTCGGAAGCCACTGGAAAATGGGGCCGTGGTTCTCTGAGCATTCAGAACTGGGACAGAAGGAAACTATTGCATGAAGTTTGGCAGGGTGCAGGTATATGGGCTGCAAGACATGCAGTGCATGACCCCAACAATTAATGTCATCTTAAGGAAGCTGTTCTAGTCATGCCTAGTGAGATTGCTGACCCTGCTTTAGGAAAAGAGCCTCTTGCCACAAACTGAGAAGAGAGAGGAGATGGAGACAGAGAAGATCCACCATCTCCCCTTTCTTACTCTGTGTGGCAGGGAGGATGGAGGGATGATAAGGAGAAGACAGGAGATGAGGTGGAATGGAAGGAGGATGGGGGTCCCTCCCTATGTCAGCCTTACTAAGGGCCTCCTAAACCCACCCACACTCTGAACTAGCCCCTCCTGGAGGATTATTATAAATCCCTTGGAACCATGTCTAGCTCAAGCTCCCTTGCACAAAGTGGGTGAAGAAAATACTCACTTCTCTCCTCATATTTTATATACAGAGCTGAAGCAACTCATCCTCTGCAAGTACTGTGACATCAAGAGAGCTCTCCTCTGCCTACAGGTGCATGCAAGAGAGAACTTCTCCCCCAGACAAACTCCCACCCTTTGGAGCTCCCGTTTCCCAGAACCTCCCCAAGCTTGAATGGTAGCAGCCTCCTTGGATGCTAGGAGAACAATCCCTAACCATTGTCTAGTGTGAATGTGTTGATATTTCCAATGGAAACTGCCTAGATTTGCATTTGTGGAGTAGGTCACTCATTCTGGGGTTTTGGAAACCTAAAGTAGGAGCTATGTGCTTTCAAAGGAAAGTAGTGACATTCGCGGTTCAAACTCAGCTAGGTGACAGACCCTCTTGTATTCATTTAGATGGAACAAAGAGGCCCCCCAAAAATCAAAGCTGTTAACATAACCCAGTCACTGTCCAACATTAAATAGTGTTAAACAAGGGTCAGGGTTCGGAATACAGAGACCTCAGCCTGTGTGTACCATGGCAAACTCACCATTAAAAATCCTTATGACCTTTTATTAAAGATACAGAAAGAGAAGGAAAAAAAGAGTTAAAGCATTTGAAATGTACATGATTAAATAAGGTTTTATTTGTAACAAATCCCTTGTTCTCTTCCCTTTTAGTTGGAGAGTTTTTAGACAGAAAAGCCCCCTTGCTTGACAATCTTTTAGACGGTATCAAAGATGGTAATAGCTGTCCTTTTGGCGGGGGACGTTTGTTGAAATGGGCTAGATTTCAAGTCCAGTCCTCACTTCCTCAGAAGACAAAACAGGACAGACAGACACACAAGGGGAGATAAGAGAACAGCAATGATAGAAAATTCAGCTTCTGTGTCTGGTGTTGACTTTCATCTCAACCTCACTGCTGGAAAAAGCACAGGACCAGCGCACAAACTTTTCAGGCTTTTTAGGGCATTTCATTTAGCTGCCTTTCAGATCACAGGCTCACAGCAGCGCTGCAAAATATGCAGTCTTGGCCAGTTGAGCCAGACTCTTATTAGACAAATGAAAAAAGGAGCCAGGAAAGAGAAGAAATAAGGTGAGGAAAGAAAAGGACTCATGGGGTGTTGGTAGGGGAACAGGGAAAAAATCTCACATCCAAAGTGTTGACTGGGATTTAGCAGGAGCTGGAGGAAGTGGCCGTGTCATCCGGCTCCCTCTCTATGGCCTGATCTGGTCAAGGCATTAGGATGAAGAAAGCCTGGGATCCCAGGAGATGGCAGCCATGAGGGTGAAACTTGCTCCTTCCTGATCTCTCATATTTCAGTCAGACAGCAACACTATAGCCAACTTTTCCCTCTAAAGTCTCTTTCTGGGGACCCCAAAAGGGGAGTGATGGGTACAGTAGCCCATCCTCTCATTATTTTGTCCATGAACAAGCCTAATTTCTGACACACCAATTTTGCTTCATTGCTTCTTGGTCTGACATTGTTCTTATTTATTGATCTTAACACAGTCCTTGAATTATATCAGTAATTTTGTTTGGACTAATACGATCTTTCCATCTCGCTTTTGCACCTTTTCCCCCCATCAACATTTGTTGTTTGAGTTTATTGTGACATTCCATGAACTTTCACTTACTCCTCTCAACTGAGTTCACAATTAGGGCAAATTGGCAGGCCCAATTATTTCAACAACCCCCGCCAGAGGGAGCGCACGCTTTAAGGGAATCGGGTGCTAGTGAAGGGGCAGTGACATGGCCAAGCCTAAAAACAGCTCCTGCTTACATAGGGATTGCAGCTTTGACCTACTCCACCACCAAGTTATCATCAAGTAAGTTTCCTGCACTCTCCAGGGCACAATGCAGGGCTATTTTGGCAGATGTACAGGGTAAAGAGTGAGTGCTAGGAACCAGCTGTGTCTGAATTCCAGATTGGAAAGAAAGCCTCCTAGGGGGATTTTAGTTTGTCTAGTTTTTGAGATCCATTATCAGTCACATTGCTGATCTCAAATCATCTCACATGCTGTTCCACTGCCATGCTGGAAACGTCTTCAGACAATCTCCCAGTGGACTTCCACACAGTCATAAGGTACTCCAGGACTGGCTGAGATTCAGACCATTTCACATGGGCCTACGCTGTGGGACAGGTCCCCCTTTTTTACCTGGAGGAGCTCCATGCAATCTGAAGAGAGCGCTTGGAGCGTCTAGGGGTGAAAGTCAAGGATATAGCTTTTGTGATTGCTTGAGAGCATGGAGATGAAGTCCATCAACCAAAGCTCTTGCTAAAGACACTTGAAGAGGCAGGAGTGATGAAAATTTTGAAAAAACAGTATATGAAGTCATCTTTGCTATCCAGACACTGCAGGTATTTATCATCATTCAAGGTACTGGTCTTGAAGCAAATAACTCTTAAGAAGCAATGCCTCTCTCTCTGATCCACAACCGGACAGACTGTCCCCCTCAGTTGCTTTAACACTGAAGAGCCAGGTTGTGGGAATGGAGGGGAGGTGTGCGATTCTAAAAGTCCTTCATACACCGGAAATTTTATCTTCTCAAAGAACAGTTGGGAAGGGAGAAAAAGGAGTAGGGATGACAGAAGCAAACTGAAGGCTGCAACCTTAGCAACTCAAAGCCAGCATTTGAAAGAAATGTCTTTCTACACTGGAAGCAAGGCCAGTCAAGATGACTCACAATAGGACCAGGATGAAGTCCATCATTTGTGTTGGCACGGACAGTAACATCCTTTGGTTTCTCATAACTTCTAAAAAACTTCCTTTCTTGCGGTTAATGGTACTGGCTGGGCCTCAGGAGACTTGGGTTCAGTTCCTTTGTGACCCTGGACAAGTCCTTGTGCCTCAGTTCCCTATCTATAAAATGGGGGTAATTACACTGTCTTTCTCCCATGCTTTGTCTGTCTGGTCTATTTAGATTGTAAGCTCTTTGGGACAAGGACTGTCCCTTACTGTGTGTTGTGCAGCATAATACAGCCCCATCTCAGTTGAGGCATCTGTGTGCTACTGTCATACAATGAATGATTACCCCAAGGCACAAAGAGATATTTCATAACTGTTCTTAATCTGCACAGCAGGTTTCACAGCTAGCCATCAGTGAAGAGGAGACTGTTTCAAATGAATATCATCTTAACAGTAATAATAAAGCTTGTCACTTCTTGTGTATTGAGGGAAATGGCTCCAAACACACACAGAGCCCTAAAAAAGTAAAAGTGCCAATCCAGGAGCAGAGGGAGCACATAGGGCATATGCTCACCTCAGCGCACAAAGGTTTGTGGGTAAAATACCACCCTCTGTTAAACCAGTTCATGCCCTGATGAAGTCAATGCGGGTGTAACAGAGGGCAGATTTGAGCTGTGTGTTTGTGAACGGAAGGGGGTTACATTCCCACATATCAAGATGGCAGGGTACTCCTTCATGCAATAATTTCACTGTCCAGGAACCATGCATCCTTCTGTGGTCAAACCATTTAGTTTCCTGGTGTTGCTGGTTAGAAGGTCTGTTTTTAAGAAACTACACAGACCCCTACAGCGAATAAATGCACAATCCTATCTTTAAAGAAATACACTGGTAAACGTCACCAAAAGAGGAAGTCACAGAGATACACAGGGCTAAATTCTCAAGGGCTTTCTTGTGCCTAAAGAAGTTACATACCTGAAATCACCACCTCCACTTCCTCATCCCACTTTGGCACCTCCTCTTCCCCCTCCCCTAGTTTTTATCGTCCTCTCCCCCATAAAAAGAAGAGTCACATCCCCCCAAGTCTCCCTCACAAGAGGAGGAGGAGGAGGAAGAAAAATGGTGTGTGATTGCAGTGCCGTGGAAAGGGTTAAAACCCTCAGAAGCCAAAGCTCCATTTGTTTTCATACTTACAATGAGTCCATGAACTCCAGGAGGACCCGGGGCTCCCAATTCTCCCTAAAAGGAAAGAGACCAACACGGTTACAGACTCTTTTTAGACAAACAGAGGCTGAAAAGTGGCTCAGTGTTTCAAGGTCTTGAAGGAAAAGACCAGCCTCCCCCTTGCACCCTCCCTCCCCCCCATTCCAACAGCCTGAGCAGTCCAGAGCTTCCATCTTCAGAAAGCATGTTAATGAAGGAGGGCAGCCCCTCAGACAGAAGGCTACTTGTTGTTCTCCTGCAGTGCCCGCAGTTATGTGCTGAGACTGGCTTCCCCTCCTAGGAGCAGGCAGGATAAAGAGAGCGTTTCACTGGGTGTTTGGCGGGGGAGGGGCAGGTGAAGAGAGGACAGGGAAGGGGTGGCAGGTGAGAGGGGGAAGGAAAATCGGGGAGAAAGGGAACTGGCCAGAGAGGAGGGCAGCCAGGGAAAAGGAAGGAGGGAAGAGAAGTTAAAAGGGATGAGCAGAGCTTGGTGGGAAGGAAATGGGAGCAGCTACTTTAGCACTGGAAAGTGCAGGCAGGGAGGTGAGTGGTTACAAGCAGCGACTTCTAACAGTGTGCAAAGGCACAACTTGTGCTGGGAGATCTGGGTTCCCTTCCCAGCTCTGCCACCAGCTTCCTGTGTGATGTCAAGCAAGTCACGGCACTCCTGTGACTCAGTTTGCCCCTCTGTAAAATGGGGACAATCGTGCAATGAAACCTGCCACAAGAGACCACCTGGAAGAAAATAGGCTTGTTTGGCATGTGAGAACTTCCAGTAAAGGTGGAACAGAACTGTTGTCAGTACATCGGGGGACATTTTGGGGCTGTCTCCAACGAGGAGGTTGCTACTAAGAAGCATGATCTCTTGTGCACGCAGGGCTAAGTAGTTGCTGCAAGGGGGCCCACAGAAGAGAAGAGGAGTGGGACTGAGCATAGCATGTAGCACCTCCCATTGCACGCGGGGGTCAACGCTGCTGACTACTGTAAAGGGCAGGGCTACGAACCCTCTAGAGACAGTCCAGTACCGGCAGCCTCTGCCTAGAGGTGCCAGGGAAGGAGGGGGACTCCTTTCAACTCCTCTTCCCCCACTTTGTACAGCTGCTGACCCCAGGCTAGTCCGCAGTGTTCTGTACCCCTTCATTTCCAGAAAAAAAATGGGCTTTACTTGCAGCAACTTCTCCGTGGGGACGCTGGCCGTGCACCCCAAGCATTTTAGCAGGAATCCCTTCAGGATTCTGCTATTGCTTCCTGGACACATGTTTGTAATAACACAGTGGAAAGCAGCACTGGCTGAGCGCTAGGACATGGGATTCTAGTAGATCCAGCTTATTCAGAGGGAGCAAGTAATGAGCAGTAAATCCAGATGCAAACGTTGTAAGAGATGTCACCCTCCCTAGCACACCTCAGAGGCAGACGCAGGCATACACAGAGGTGGTATAGGTTTCAGAGTAGTAGCCGTGTTAGTCCGTGTCAGCAAAAAGAACGAGGAAAACTTGTGGCACTTTAGAAACTAACAAATTTATTTGAGCATAACAAATAAATATGGTTGATAGTTAACTGCCCATTGCCTATTTGAAACTATGCATTTTGGTGTGACTGTGCCCAAACAACAGGATTTCCGAGACACTCTATGCCCTCTACTGTTTATCATCCACTATAGATACCCTGTGTGCAGGCAACTTGGAAAGAGCCACCTACTCTTACTGGACTCTCGGTAACAGAGCCAATTGTTTAGCAAAACAGAGATGCTGACTAGGTTTGTGGGTAAGGCACTGGGCTGGTGCTCAGGAGATACAGGCTCAATTCCCAGCTCCACCATGCAGTTGTAATGAGACAGATTTTCAAAGGCATTTAGAGACCTAAAGATGCAGACAGGCACTTCTGAAAAATCCCAGTCAGCACCTAAGGTGCCTAACTCCCTTTGAGATCATGTAGCGCTAGAAAGCTGGTCTCTTTCACCAGCCGAAGTCAGTCCAATAAAAGATATTCCCTTCCCTGCCTGGACCTTTAGGTGCACAAATACATTGGAAAATCTGGCCCTCTGTAACTTTGGGCAAGATATTTAACCCCCCTGTGCCTCAGTTCTCCATCTGAAAATGGGGATAACATTTCAATTCCACAGCGAATATTTAGACTGTAAATCTTTTGGTCTTACTATGCACATGTACAGACTTTAGCATAATCTCCCATATCGTCTGGAGCCTCTAGGGGCTACTCTCATACCAAAATAGTAATATATTCCTTCCACATTGCAATTTTTTATATAATGTGTTTGATCAGATATACCAGCTCTAGATAGGCTATCAAAGAAAGTAGCCAGAATTACCCAGGATGTGATGTGCACACGGTGGAAGCCATTTTTACCTAGTTCCATATAGTAAGACTCCCTTTTACTGTAAAATTAAGAGAAAATCTTGAATGGTTTCCAATCCAAGGTGCCAGTTGCTTTTCTGCTTACTGTGAGCTTGTGTGGTGGAGAAAGTGAACTTTGTTGAAAGAAGGACCTACCATGCTTAAGTGTACTGATCTGTTCTGAGAAAGGAAATATGTTTATATTCCGGAAAATAGAGAAAAGGACTGTTTTACACACACGCACACACACACACTCTACTCTCAACCTCCCTAAAACTGGTTTTCATGGTAAATTCCTTTCCTCCATACTTTGGACATCTGCTAAAGCTTTGTTCTCTTTGGTGGGATTTGTAAATCGTTGGCACATCTGGGATAAGGTCTCCTTTAAAAGTTCGGTAGTCATAGCCCCTTTTTGCCTGGTTCAGCTACAAGGGGAAAGATGCTCAATATTATCCAGCCAGGGAATAGAAATATGCCTTTGTTTTCTGGATTCCTGATGAGTTCTATGTTCCCTACTGTAAGGGATGGGGGGTATAATTTTTATTCTATGCTCCTTCTTGTTACTGGTGTGACCGGTTGGATACCTGAGCTATAGCACAATGAGTATGCCTCAGGAGAAGGGGCTCTTTAGTGTCCATGGACTGAGTGAGCCTGATGCCAATTGTCAAAACACACCACAAGGTTTTCCTGCTTGGGAAGGAGAGGCAGTGAGTTTCACTGTGAGGAGTGATGGGTTAGTCATGCACTCCAGCCTTTCCCTGCCCTAGGAAAGGAAAGCCGAGGTTTCACCGGTGCCCTGGCTGCATCACTCTTTATCTTTTCTGGCTACGTTATCCACAACAATAGCTTGACCAGTATCAGTTCCCCAGATTTATTTCTCTTGCTTATGAGAGAGAGGTGCATAACCTGGAAATCAGACTCCATGCTCTCTGCTGGTGCTTGACTCTAGCCCTGGGTCAGGAGATAGATGAGGTGAGCTAATCATTGTTTCTCATGTCCAGTTCCTATGATTTTACAACTAATTTAAATGGCTGGAGATCAGGGGAGTGTGGGATATGGAATGTGATGGCTCAACAGTTCTCAGGAAGCTGGCAGGAGGAGACTTGCGGTAGCCTAACTCCTTTCGCACTGTGAGACAAATGGAAAGAAGATGAGATGCAGACAGCATCGCCATCCCCATGCAGCAGCAGAGGAAGGAACAGTACAGTACTGTACAGATGCTGATGCAGCTCTGTGGATCAGACACAGGAAGGGGCAGCTCAGGATCCATGGCTGTCTGCCTGTCATTTAGCCACATATTTTACCTAGCGAATGTGGCGTATTTGTGTGTTCCACACGCAGACTTTCTGGAATTTTTCTGTGTCTGTGACTCTGCTCATGACCTCGTGAAACTCCCTTCAAATGAGCCAAAACATTCTGTTTTCATTCTGCAATCTCTGAGGCACTTTAATATTTAAAAGCCGTTGATAAGATGAAAGCAGAGCGATTCTTCTGGATGAATTAAATGGAGAGGACATTTACTTCCTTAGGATCTCTCTAATACTTTGGGAGCTGGCATTCAGCTGCCTTTAAATACATCTTCAGAATGGGCCTTCAATATCTTGGAAATTTGAAAGTGTGTTCTTGGAAAAGAGAACATCTTTCTGATCATACATCAGGAGCTCAGACCTTCCTAAAGGACTGGTTGTCTTAAGGGATTGGTAATATCTATAAAGCCTTTCATTGCTAGGTCATTGATTCAAACCTAACCCATGTAGGAGTTGCTAGGGCTCACTGAACAGTGGGGGTAAAATTGCAAGAATATTTTTTAGGAATCAAAAACATTGAATCAATGGCGTTCGGGACTCTGATGTTTTCACTTTGCATTAAAGCTGGAGCAATCAAGACTGACTGGCAGAAAATACTTGCAGAAACTGAATTTTATGCTGAATGGAAATTTCAAAATGTGTGCTTTAAGGGTTACTTATACAAATCATCCAATCAGGGAACAGAAACAATACCAGTGATATGTGTAAATAACCAATGCAGTGTGTATTTCAAAGATCAGCCAAGAACTGTTCACAAACTAATTGTGAGGAGAATTGGCAAAGACATCCATGAATAACTAATACTTTTGAGAAAGTCTGCAGTCTGCTAGGAAATATTTTGTGAGCAGGAAAAAAAAGCAATGAATACATTATTTCTTATGAATTATTTTGCTCTGCTCAAACAGTGATTAAATGGTACCAACATCCATAGTTGTTCAGTGGCCTATGTGAAATGAATTGATGATCTCAGCCCAATTCCTTTGGAACAAGTCCACGTCTTAAAAACCCAGTAAGGGTAAGTTGAAAATATAGGAAAGACCTAGAACTGAACGGTCTGGAGACACTTACTCCAGGTCATGGCTGGGGCAGAAGAGTAGGGAGGTGTGAAGCCATTTTCTGTGCAGTATCTGGTCCCTAGCTAGAAGCGCCAGAGCTAGCAATTTGGCACCTTTGAACTGGTATTTAAAATTCACTTTAAACGAGAGAGGACCTTAGAGCTTCCTCCAAGTACTCTAGACACACATTTATTAATGATCTGATGGCCGCAGACGTGAGGCAGCCTGTTAGCTCATTTACCAGCATCAGGCAAATGAGATGCAATAGAAAGGAGGATGCCAGGAGAAGAACCCATTGCACCTGTAGTACAAGCTTAGGAGAGTCGGCGTTGCTGAAAGCCTGCCCTGATACGCCAAGGACAGAACAGATAACAATGGGCATGTATCGTTCTCCAAAACAGTTTAGCAAACCAATTGCCTGCTTCATATCTCTGCTGTTAAACATACAGCCTTCCAGAACCCCCAAGCTGTTCCCACAAGCTGCAATGGCTAAGGGAAACCAGATCAAATGAGAAACCTAGAATTTTAAAATGAGAGAAACAAGGAGTAGCTGTAAAAGCCAAAATGTCACTTGCCAGTTTGGGGTCAATTTCCCTATGATGCTTACATAAGCCCTGATCCCAAGATCAAAAGGAGTCTCTCTATTGACTCAGTGAGCTCCGGATCAGGCCCAGCTAGGGTGACCAGATGTCCCAATTTTATAGGGACAGTCCCGATTTTGGGGTCTTTTTCTTATATAGGCTCCTATTACCCCCCACCCCATCCCAATTTTTCACACTTGCTGTCTGATCGCCCTAGGCCCAGAAAGCGCAAACTGTTACGGAGGATAATATTGACAGCTGCACATCAAGTCAGTTAAGAGCAACATCATTCCTCACACGCTAGGTTCCCTACAATTATATCCCTATGGGAAGAAAGTGCTCAACAGGACTGGGGTGCAAGAGAAGCAATGGAGGGGGCACAGAGGGAAATGGGATGCAGATGGCACTACAATGACCTGTTAACTGAAACACTGGAACTAGCAGTTTATGTAAGAGGTGTTCAGAGGAATCAAACAACAAACAGACTGACAGCTGCCTGTGAACTCTCAAGACAGCTTCAGCAGAGAGCTTCCTTCAGATTCTAGGCACCCAGCACGGCATAGTACAATGGGATGTAAAATCGAGCAGCAAGAGAGAAGTGAAAAGTCTACTGAAGACTTTGCAACTTACTGGGTTCCCATCTATGCCTGGAGGTCCTCGTTCACCAAAATCGCCAGGAAAACCCTGAGATTGGGAGGCAAATACAAACAAATGTTGGTTATTGGCACATACTAAGAAAAGAAAACAGACAACTTAATGCTACTCCTGTTTTGCTGAGCATGATGTTTTGAAAGCCAGCAGGTTACAAAGCAGGTCTGAGCACAAACAGACTGCCACTTATGGTGCTTGAGTTAAAGATTATGATTAAAAAGAGTCCCAACACCACCAACGTACTGGAGGAATACTATATGGCTATATGGCCGAGAACAGGTTTGAGTCTGTCCAGAGGCCAGCAGGAGGTGTTAAAGAGACAGACCACTCTGCAGCATGCTTTGCGCCACTCAACCATGAGCCATACATTCAGCAGTAGGAGTCCCAAGAGGTAGAAATCAGAGGAGAAAACAGAGAAGTCTTTAGCTTGGACCATACTGTGAAAAGCACCCAGGTGTCGGCAACGAGAATGCAACAGGGGTCAGCAGTGGGATAGCCAAGGACAAACCAATTCATAAGTCATGGTTGAAACCTGCACAGTGGTTGATTGTGATTTGCCCTTGTATATTCTTGCAGCTAAAACCATATCTAACACTGGATCAGCTGCATCCATTGCTAACACCCTTTATCAGGAACGGACATAAATGACAGCTTAGAGAAGGCATTGGAGGCTCCAGTGAGGACAGAGGATACGTATGTGTGGGGGAAAATCAACACATTTGCCTTTTGTATAGGTTGCTGACAGCTTGTGGAGAAGCAGCAGCAGTGCTGCAGAAAGTCAGAGTCAGACACTGAATGCCAGCTTTCATTCTGTTTTAAAATTAGGTCACAGCAATCTAAACAGAGAACCTTTGCTGCTTATAGCTGAAGTCTTTACTGGAATATAGGCAGAGAGAGGAAAAAGAGGGCATTAAACCAGAAAGCCAGAAGCTGCCAGTCACATTAACATTTCCAGAGCTCCACAAAGTGGGCTGCGTATGTCAAAGAAGAAACACCCTGAAGATCTCATAATTCCATGTAGATGTGAAGTGATAATGAGGGTAACGAACAGAAGTTGGGGCATCTGATGCTGCCCGAGATACTGAGGGAACGTTCACACTGCAGCTGGGAGCACGCTTTCCCATGTGGGTAGACAGGCTACCTCTCTTCAAGCTGGTGCTCTAAGCATGGCGAGGTAGCACAAGTGCCAGCTTCGTTAGGTACATAAGTACACACTTACCCAGACCCTCTGGGTATGTATTTTGGCAGTTTCCCCAAGCTGCCGCTCATGCTACTCTCACTACAATGCTATGTTTAGCTAGAGCAGCTACGCTGCTTGCTCAATCAGAGCTAGCTGGTGTCTGTCTGTCTGCGCTGGGAAGCATGCTCTCAGCTGTAGCATAGATGTTCCCTGAGAGAACTTGCCCGCCGGCCAGTTGGTAGCTCAGGGAATACAAAGTTTGGTCAAAGACACTTCCCCCTAGCAATACTGACTACATATAGCATGGCCAGAAAGGCTTGAGCTTTCAGAAGGCTGGACAGAGCAGAAAAAGTTCAACTTTATCCCCCCAAGACAGGGGTGATTTTCCTTTAAAATACAGTGGGATTTGGATTTTTCTGATCATTGCTTCTACAAACTCTTTGGATCAGCTGAGAGATCCAAAAGCAGCTTCCCTTTAGGGCTGATGTAGGGGCTCCCTGCCTTATACCAATCAGTGTGGCTTTCAGTGGAAAGGGTCAGTCTGGAAAGAATTTTCATTGGTATTTACAGAAGGCAAGAAAGAATTCTGCATCTTGAGTAATGTTTGACTGCAGGAAAAGAAAGTGACAGCTTGTGACAGTGCCAACTGGAACTTGCTGACCCTTCTTGGCTTGAACTACTTAGAACTTAGGCCCTGTCATGTTTGAGATGGCAACTGAGCTCCTCTGCAGGTCTAGCCCAGGAAGCTCAATGTGCACAGCGATCACTCAGATTCAGTGATCAAATCTGGAGCCATGCAAATCTCGCCTCCTGTAACTCAGTGGCAATAATGCAGAGGAGAAGGAAGCTGGACATTGTAAAGGCTGGAACCTGGCCCATCTCTCCCTAGGTCAGAAACCGAAGAGAGGTGGTGGGAGAGGAACAATAGCCAGAGTGGAAAATAAAGGTGCGTCTCTCATTCATGACTCAGCTTTCAGGGCTTTGTTCACCCCTGAGCAGAGCATAAGCACAAAGCCTAAACACTTGTGGCCTATTTCGAAGATTTGAGTGGTGCATAGGCCTTTGAATTTCACTCGCTGAATTCCTTCTCTTTAAAGTAAGAAATTGCATGGAAGATAATTTACTTAGGGTTTGATCCTGTCAGGTGCTGAGGGCCCTTGACTCTCACTAACCTTAATGGCAGCTGAGGAGATCCACTCCTACAGGATCAGACCTAAAATTCTTTCTCCTGTAGTTTCTTTAAAAGCCAATATGGTACATTCATTTCAATGGGGTAATTCTGCCTGCTAGAGGAAAAATCAGAATTGCTGTATCCTGGGGGTTCAAACATTGTATTTAAGAGTACAGCAATTCTCATGTTCCTTTAGTAGGAATATCTTATGGAGAGAGATGTGACATCCCCAGCATCCTGTCTCCAATATCATATGTTCCTGAGGAAGTCACAAGCCTATCCTTAATGAATATATTGCAACACTATCCTACAAAAGGGAAATTTCTTCCTCACCCCAGATTTTGCTCGGAAGCATGAAGAATGATGGATCTTATCATGCATAGCCTATCTAGCATGGATAAATGTGTCATCTGTATCCACATCAAAAGGACAAATCTTGGCTATGAATCTAACTAAATAAATTCCTTCTACGGGAATAACATGAGGCAGTGAGTTCCAAAGGTTAGTTACAGATACCTAAAAGAAAAACAGACTTGTTTTTGATTGTTTTTTACATGTCTTAAGATTCCCTGAGCTCTTCCTCATTCTTGTCACACGGCGAGGGTAACTTGGAGCTCTCACTTGGCTCTCTTTACCAGTATTTTTTTTATTATTTGTATTACCATGGCGCCTAAAGGCGTGAATGAGATCAGGGCCCCACATCCCAAATAATTTATGATCTAAATGGACAACATAAAGGCTAGGAGAAAGAAAGGATTATTGGCTTAATTTTACAGATGAGGAACTCAGGCACGGAGGGATAAGTAACTTGCCCATGGTGTCACAGTCTGTGGCAGAGCCAGGAATTGAACCCAGCCCTTCCGAATCCTAGTCCAGTGCCTTACCCTTAATATGGACATCTTCACTCTGATACTCTGCTTATCTACTAACATTCGCCTCTCTTTTCCAAACTTTTAAATCTCTCCATGCACAGAATTCCTCCTGTCCCCATCCATGGTACACCCCCACTCCAGTCAGCTGCCAGTCTGTCAACCTCTTCCCTGCCTGGTTCTTTCTGAAATGCAGGGACTGAGATGAACCGAACTTTCACAGTGAAGACCCGCCCCCCCATCAGTTTACACAATAATATTTTCAGTATTACTTGCTTTTGCCTTCTTAAGGCAGCATTAACATCTTTTGTCCACCACAGTCCATTCTGCAAATACCTAACTCAATGATACTCAGACCTCAGTGGAGCCAAAGCAGTGTGAATTCAGTTTCACTTACTACAGTATTATTCATATTTAAACAGTATGATGGGAAAGATTTAGTTTATATTATATAATTCTCACAGCAAATAAGTTAATAGCTTAGTACAAGTTGATAACTTAATTGGTTAACAACATAGTAAAAGCATCCAGATTGGTTAATAACTGAGACTGGTCAGTAATTAAATCACACAGTGTTTTAATACCAGGAGCTGCAAAGAGCCACAGCAGACACATTAGCAAGGCACAAGTGGCTCTCAAGGCACTGTCTGAGAATCACTGCATTCGTTGAACTGAACTGATGCATCTATGTCTTTCCCTCAGAGGCTAGAATTTATTCACAACCCTTCCTTCAGCAAGAGCAGTAAATAGATCTAAGTTACACTGGAGTTACAAACCAATGAGCTGCACAGAGTTGTGTGTGTCACACAGCACAGACTATGTCTATGTGATGGGGAATATACACTACACTACCTCATAGTGTAGAAGTAGCTTACTGTGACAGAAGGGGTTTTCCTGTCCCTGTAGGAACACCTCCTATTTGAGTGATGGTAGCTGGAAAGAATTCTTCCATCAACCTAGGTGCATATACACAGGGGGTTAGGTCAGCATAGCTACGGCATGCAGCGCTCTGGATTTTTCACACCTGTAAGCGCTGTAGCTATGTTGACTTAAATTTTAAGCACAAACCAGACCTATGCACAGGAGAGGTGAGAATGGGCCAGACGGACTCTTTACTTGCATAAACACCAAATGCTTTTGGTATAAGATCAGTTTCACAATAGAAGAGCCAAAGTCCATCATCAGAGCAATAAGATCTAACTTTTCTTCTCCTTTCTTGGTCTGCCTCACTCTGCCAACGAGGGCTCAAGTATAGGGGTATGCAGTAGCCACTATGTCTATCACACCTGTCTTCAAGGAGAAAGAAGTTGTGTTAAGATGATTTTTCGCTTGATTTTTCCCTAGTTTTGAGCTCCACTCAGCATAGCTTATGTGAGGCATGTCAGGGAGCCAATTGCAGCTCCCTGATTCTGTGCTGAATCAAGTTAGAGTAGCCAATGGGCTGCTCTAAATTACACCAATGGTGTAAGACTCCCCAGTGACCTTAAGACAATTGGAGGATTAATACCTTGGAGTTCCGCCATGCCTCTTACCTGCCCCACTCCTTCCCTCCTCTAGTACATCTTTTGCAATGAGGGGAATTGGGCAGGGCAGAGGCATCTGGTGCAGGAGCCAGGTCCACCAGCTTTAAGCCAACAGAGAGATCCCCTCTGCTAAGGGAGTTCTCCACAGTGAGACTCTTAGGGCCACTCAGGGAAGAGCCTAATGGAGCATCTGGCCCTTTGATTTTGTGATTACATCTAGGGCTAAAGCAGAAAGGATCAAGTTATTTAAAACAACAGTCCCCTGCCGCATGCACAGATACTATGGTAATAGACGCCAGTATGGAGAACCTGGACAGACACACACTGTGAGGAGGCTTTCAAAGAATAAGTCACTATACAGTCCCTTAATCCGCCTATCTGGCTCCAACAGATGAAACCTGATTGGGAGTCTGTTATGCAGTGGGCAATACTATTGTGTTCTGTGGGCTGCTAGATGACAGCATGGGGCTGGATAGGGAGAGAGAAAGAGAGAGCTCCCTCCGGTTCAGCAGAGAGGAACCTCTCTGTGTACACATTCCACTGCTGGCTTGTCTCAGAGAGAAACAGATTGGGGATGGGAAGAGCTTTGAAGAAAGTGAAAGTCAGGCTCAGAATGCTGGTTCAGCTCATTTTATCTGACACGAGACTGGCAGACACTACGAGAATAAAAAATGGGCTTTGGTAAGATCCTTGGGAGCCAGAACGTGAGGGCATAGCAGTCCTTTACAAGCAGCATCTTGCTTTCTCTCTCACACACGCTCTCTCTGGCCCCGAAGATTTTTGGTAGTTTAATTGCTGGCACTCAGCACAGCTGCACCCGACCAGCTCCATTGAATGCTATGGACAGAGGCTTCTTTGGAAAGCTGAATCTGAAGGAAACAAAATATGATGGCCAACAGCAGCATGCCATTTGGAAACTCCAACAGTGAAACTGACACGAGGGAGACTCGGCTAGTAGCACACCAATAGCAAAAAATGCAGAGAAGCCTGAAAATAAGACATCACCAGAGAGTCACTTATCTTCCAAGGGTTTGCACTAGAGATCGGTGCAGTTAGCTAACGGGATTGCGAATAACCTTAAACACCTAGGGTCAAATTCTGGCCCCAATTAAGTCAATGGGAGTTTTGCCATTGACTTCAGTGGAGCCAAGATTTCCCCCTCTGCTGTATCAATCATTTGCAGCGTTCAGTACATGCTAGTGAGTGTGTGAAAACAGCCCTCTCTTGGTTGGAGTCAGGTTTCAGATTTTACGGGAATCATTGCAAAAGGAAAAGTTGTGTGCCTTTCCAACTGGGCACTGTGTCTCCTAAGCCCGCACACAGGCCTAGCCAAGAAGCTGTGGTGAATGCTGGCTGGAAGCAGCTTTCTGATGTCTGCAGACACAACAAATAAATAAATAAAGCGCAATCTTTAAAAAAGCAGAAAACAGGAAAAACCAAAACTCTTCTACATGCTGAACCAATACAGCTAAAACAGGGAAAACTCATTCTTGATCAAAAAACAATATTGCCTTGGAATATTCTTTTGTTTACAATTTTACAACTAGTAAAGGATAATATGAATGCTCCTAAAAATGAAACTGTAGCTACACTGCTGCATATTCCATAGTGATAACTCTCCACACTCTAGTAACAGCACTCTGACTTCTGATGGTATGTCTACACTGCAACCGGGAGGTGTGATTGCAGCATGTGGAGATGTACCCAGATTAGCGCTGACCTAGTTAGATCAGAGATAGCTTGAGTAACAATAGTAGTGAAGCCACGGCAGCACTGGCATCAGCTGCTCAAGCCCATAGCCAGGATCTTGCATGGGCAGGGCTAGCCCATGCTACTCCATGGCTTTGCCACTACAGTTACTCGAGCTTTCTTTGATCTGCATGTGCTGCAATCACACCTCCCAGATACAATGTAGACATGCACTCAGAGAAAAGCACTACAGCCATAGTTCTCAAAGTTACCCCTGGGCAACGAAAGGAAGGATGGTTCAATGGTTAGGGTGCTCGTCTGGGACTTGAACAACTCTAGGTTCAAGTCCTTGCTCAACTGCAGACATCCCGTGTGACCTTGGGCAACCCACTAAAGGCTTGTCTACACAGGAAATTAACAGTTATACTAGTATCATTAAACTGATTTGATATATACAGCTGTAGTGGTCGGAGTATTTTGTGGACAATCTTATTCTGGAATAAGAGTGGCTTTTTTTTGGGTTCAGTTTATGCCCCTTCCAGAACAACATAAAATAAACCAGAAAAAGGCACAAGAGAGTGTCCATATGGGGAGTTACACCTATATAATTATAATGATTTTAATTCACACCTTAATTTATAGCAGTGCAACTTTGACACGCACTTAGTCTCTTTGGGCCTCAGTACTCCATCTGCACAATGGGATAACAGGACGACTCTCCCTTGCTGTGAGGATCAATGCATTAAAAAGTGTGAGGTGCTCAGATACTGCGGTGATGTGGACCAGGTACGGTAAACACACAGAACTGGTGTGTTGGGTAGTAAGTATCACATTGGTGCTCCAGAGAGTTAGGTAAAGATTAAAGCCCCTTTGTTATTCTGTCTTTCCCCAGCCTAGGGGAAAATAGGGCCAAAATGCCAATAAACTAAGAACCAAAACTCAAAACACAGTTGTCAACATTAACAGCTAGAATAGCTAGGTTCAAGACAACACACACTATCTTGGCCTGGTCTTCTCTCCTTTGCCTAAATTATGCAGCCTAGGCCAATGGCTCTCAACCTTTCCAGACTACTCCCTTGCAGGAGTCCGATTTATCTTGCGTACCCCAGGTTTCACCTCACGTAAGAGCTACTTGCTTACAAAATCAGACATAAAAATACAAAAACGTGTCATAGCCACACTATGACTGAAAAATTGCTGACTTTCTCATTTTTACCACATAATTATAAATCAATTGGAAATAAATATTGTACTTACATGTCAGCGTATAGTATATAGAGCAGTATAAACAAGTCATTGTCCGTAGGAAATTTTAGTTTGTACTGACTTCGCTAATGCTTTTTCTGTAGCCTGGTGTAAAATTAGGCGAATATCTAGATAGAGTTGATGTACCCCTGGAAGACCTCTGCGTACTCCAGGGGTACAAGTACCCCTGGTTGAGAACAATGGGCCTAAGCCCTCCCAGATCCCAGGTGTTAATGGCAGCATGTGGTTCCCAGGTGCATGTCTTTGGACCTAAACATGTAAAATGAACCTTGGGGGAACAGGGCAACCCAGCCTCAGAAGGAACTCAAGCATAGTGTCACAGGTACTAATTTTCCATACATGGAACAGATGTAGGGATGGCATGCAACCATGAAAGGCAAGGGAGATGGCCCAAAGGCCCATCTTTCTACAAAGGTATGATCCACATCATGAAAAAGTTGGGAGAACCCTGTTCTACAGTATTATCACAGCAACAGTCCAGTGTATGGAAGCTTTCAATAGTAATGCCACAGTGTTTCAGACACTTACCTAATAGTGCAGTATTTTTTAAGGGGATGAGCAGCACTGCTTTGGACCCCTGTTGTGGATGGATTACTGTAGTACTCCACTTTTTAACTCAGGGAAGTGCATTAGGTCCCGCATACATCTAAGGCTATTTCCCAACTTGGCCCTCCCCACCTGCACAGCCAATCGCCTCTTGTTTGATCCTGCAAGGCAGTCACCTTCCACAACATTGGTAATGCCAAAAATTGGCCAGAATGCTGCAAGCAAGCAGCCAGTGGGATTAGAGGAAGATTTTGTTAATCTATCTGCTTCTTGTTCTTCCCCAGATTCTTCCTACTAACTCCCTCTAGTGTCCTCAAGGAGTATTGTGTTGACTCGCTTCTGCTCTATTCTAGCAGTATGATATACAGGAACGCCTCACTTAATGTTGTAGTTATGTTCCTGAAAAATGCGACGTTAAGAGAAACCATGTTAAGTGAATCCAATTTCCCCATAAGAATTAATGTAAATGAGGGGGTTAGGTTCCAGGGAAAAATTTTTCACTAGACAAAAGACTAGTATATTATGAACACACACACACACACACACACACACAGTATAAGTTTTAAACAAACAATTTAATACAGGTACACAGTGATGATGACTGTGAAGCTTGGTTGAGGTGGAGGAGTCAGAAGGTGGGATATTTCCCAGGGAATGCCTTACTGCTAAATGAACTAGCAATTGACTGAGACCCTCAAGGGTTAACTCTCACAACACTCTACAAGGCAGTAGGAAAGGAGGGAGGGCAGAGAGACACACACCCTGTATGTGAGAGAAAAAATGTGTATTTCCCCTTTAAGTAGATGACCCCAGGCTTAAGTACACTGCCTTGTTAATTAAATCAGCTTCCTGAGACCTGGGACACTAGCTACTGCCTAGAAGCTCCCTCCCTCCGTAGCGTGTCCCCTCTGCTCTATGGAACATGAGGTAAGTGGGGTGCAGGAGCAGGGGTGAGGGACATTAGCCCCCTTTTTCCCCCCTCCCCCTGTACAGCAAGCAGGAGTCTCTGGGAGCAGCTCCAAGGCAGAGGGCAGGAGCAACACATGGCAGTGGGGGGAGTGACAGCTGCTGCACAGGGAATTTAGGGGGGTGGGGAGCTGATAGGGGGAGCTGATGGGGGACTGCTGGTCCACCCTGGTTCCAACCACCTACCAGCTATCTGCGACGGGCTGCTCTTTCTGCAAGCAGCGGACAAAACAGGCGACTGCCAAACGACGTTAGAAGGGAGCATTTCACAACTTTAAACCAGCACGTTCCCTCATTGATCAGCAACTTAACATCAAAACAACGTTAACTGGGACGACTTTAAGTGAGGAGTTCCTGTACCACATTAGAGACGTGGGAGAGGCAGAAAGCACGTCTTTCATAGCCTTGGTGCTAAGCAAATACAGGGTGGGGCCAATGACAAGAGATTTGTGAAAAGGACTAACCAGTCTAATATAATTAAAATCCTCCTCCCCGCACCACAGAATAGTAAAGAAATGTATAACTTTTGTTGACGAAAATCCTACCATTTAGGATTGTGAGCATATTGCAAGCAGGCTGCAGTCTGCTTCCTGAGCAGCATAGCCTGTGGAAAGTATGCTCAAGACTGAGATTGAACAGAGAAACACCACACTGAAAAATATATAGAGATATTCATCCTGCCAGCTATAGGATCCAAAGTGGGGAGCTGGAGGGAGGCTACAAAGGCAACAGAGCTGAGAGGAAAACATTTGAGTAACAAGTTTTGCTGGAGAAGAGCCAATGGAGATCCTCTATGGACTGCTGAAGTCAGGTATGACCAAACTTTTGGCTCTAGTTAGCACTGGGAAATATTAAAAAAAGCTGAATGGATTTCACATGGTCAGAAACTCCCTGAAAGAAGCATGCCGAAGTGGCGGTTAAAACCAGCGTATACAAGCAGGAGAGGGTATTGCCCTAAGGAAATGGTTGCTTTTTATCTAGACATCTTCAGAACGTATATGGCCCCCATTACATGGTGCCCATATGTGACCAGCTCACATAACACCCTGGTGAGGCAGGGCCCTGCTATTCTCTTCATTTTGCAGAGAAGTAACTGAGCCACCAAGAGGGTAAATGATTTGCACCAGGCCACCCAGGAAGGCTGTGACACCACTGAGAATGGAGCCCAGGTCTTCAATATCCTAGGATAACCACTGGATCAGATCAGCCTTCCTCTCTGCAAGAGGCATAGGCTCATGTGCCAGGCTTAATGAGAGTTCTGGTGGGGATGGTCAGGGTCAGACAGACGGACGGACACAAACACTATTTTCCCCTTTCCCTGTTTATATCATGGTGCCTGTTAAAATGGTGCTCAAGACCAGGTGCTCTCCTTTCACTGCTTAAAGAGACACAAGGAGCAACCAGGCCTTCTTGCTATGGTTATCAGAGGGGCTCTAGGAAGACAGATGGGCAGAAAGAAAAACAGAGCAGTCAGTCTCATCACTGAGATCAATGATTCTCAAGGAATAGAGGAGAATGGTAAGATGCTTTGAATCTTACACCTTCCTTAGACTTTTTCACACAGAGAGAGAGAGAGAGAGAGAGAGAGAGAAACACATCTGATTTTGTTTAAAACTCCTTCTCTGCTGGAGTAAGGGAGGCAATCTGGCAGCTGCTGCTTCAAAGAATCCTGGCAGGTCTTCAGGCCGATAGAATTCTTCTCCAAAAATAGGATTTTATTTTCCTGTTGGCTGAAGGTAAAGCTGCCCAAAGCACCCAGCCCTCCAGCCTTGTCTGCAAAATGCTACTTTTGCCACTTGGCTTCAGCCAGGTGATCCGTTGCCCAGCAAGTCTCCCTGAAGGATGGAGTTTGTAAGTCAAACATTTTAAACAAAAAGAAGGGGAAGGCGTGCATAGAAAAAGTGGGATAATAAAATAAACAAATGGAAGTTATGCTGGCAGTGTTGGTCTCTGACAACATCCTTTGTGAACAGAACAGACATGGGCCTCTCTACAGGTGAGCATGGGGCAGTCGGGTATGTCCAGCTGCAGTTTTTAGAGGCATAAGAGCTAAGAGAAGTCACCTCACATGGACCCTTAACATTGTACAGTCTCCTGGCTTCCCAGCTACATTCATCCATGATTTTGACTCTTCAGGAAGGACAAGAGCCTTCACCTGTACTCCTTTCAGATCTAGAACCATAGCAACTTACTCTCACCCAAACCATTATCTCCTTTCTGGACCCCTAGAACTGACAGGCAGTACTGCTACAATTCTGCCCCTTTGCTCCTCAGAGATGGCAATTGCGAGATGGATGCATAACCTTACTCTTCCATGTTTCATGCTCTCTCTCACAAAGAATTCACATCATCCTCTTATGTACCTGGACAGACCCCCACCTCTGAGACACATGGGAGCCATTGGAAGACTCTCATCGATTTAAATAGGGTTTGGATCAAGCCCCTAGACTGGAGGACTGAAATCCCATTGACATTCACTTGGGCTTCTTTGCAGTTCCAGCCTCTGATTCTTCACTCCTTCTGATCCATGCTTTGCTGCATAGAACTTTTTTCATTTTGCTGGTGCCCTAATCGACAGCTTAGACCCTAGGATGATGGGCACTACAGAGAGACCTTAATTACCTTATATTCCTCTGCAACTTCTCTTCTAAGCATCCTAATCAGTAACTAACCAAGGTATCCAAATTATGCTGTTTTCTCCTTAAGGAACATTGTCGAGTAACGTAGACCCAAATTTTGCATTTTTGAAAAAACCTTTTAAATTTACAAGAATGTTTTCACTTTAAAAAAAAATTTAAATCAGTTCAGGTTTTTGTTTGATCAAGGAGTAAACATTTACCTGCAGGAAGGAAGGCACCAGACTGGTACCCAAGAGATCTGGGTTCAGAGTTCCCAGTTCTACCAGGAACTCCCCAGATGACCTTGGGTAAGTCACTTAATCTCTTAGTGCCTCAGTTCCCCATGAATTAAAAGAGATTATAGGCATAATAATTCTTTCCTCCCTCACAGGGGTGCTCAGGGAATACATAATAAATGCTTGTGAGGCATCAGATATCAGAGTGATAGAAGCCATGTAAGTACCTAGCTAGATGGATATGGGAAAGCCAAACACATTATCTTTTAAAACTGGAAAGTGAAACTAACTAGAAAGAGACCAGTATGTCACTCCAGGCTGATGCCAGTGTTTCACGATGGTGAAACAGGCCCAGAGAGAAGTGGCAATTAACAGCCCAATTTTACTGTCCAAACTGAGGCAGAAGCAGAAAGTAAAGTAACCAGAGAAGCAGTGAAAAGTAAATTCAGTTTTTGAAATATGTCCAATCTGAACCATCTAAAGCGCTACCACCAGTAACAGAAGAAATTACTTTTAAAAGAGAGACTTATCTGGCCAACAAGCAAAATGACATGGAAGAGTTTACACCTCCAACAGACAAGGACAGCTCCTGAAAGACCAGCAGCACAAATCATGAGCACCAATTCCTGAAACCCCTTTGTGTTCCCTGGGAGCCTCCTACTGTATCCAGTTCCTGAAGGAGCCTGACTCTGCTGGGCTTGGGAGACCCAGGGTGAGGGACTGGTGCCCCACTGTGTTAGGTACTGTATCACATCATGTCATCCTTCATAGCTTGCTAGTAAGACCGGGGGCTCAGATCTGAGACTCTGTCCTCCTGGTCAGAAAAATGCTCTGCTCTTGGTCTCATTGAAGTAGAGCAAGGAATCTTGTTTAAACCACAGAGGCAGCTAAAGCAGAAAAAGCAGGCCAAGCTAGGCTGTAGCATAACTTTCCACTGGCATCAAACACATTACATAGGGGTTAGAAACCGTGTCCTAGCAAATACGTTTCTGGAACTGTCTACATACTAAGCCTCTTGGGGAAGCCTTCCAGCATTGCACCAATGGCAGCTAGCCCCAATCCTGTGAGAAGTTCCACATGGGCAGACCCCCCATCACCCAAAAGGAGCCCCAGTGAAGTCACCAGGGGGTCTGCCAAAGCCAAAGGCCTTGCAGCATCCAGCTCTTAGTGACACTGCTATTTATTAGGCTGCTTAAAACAGAGACAGTCTGAGCTGCAGAGACTAGATCCAAACCTTCCCAAAGTCTGGGCTTGCACAGATTGGGCAGTTTTAACTTGGCCCACTCTGAAGACAGGACGGAGCCATGACGTTGGATCTTGAATGCACCCACGTTCAGAGTAGTACAGGACACTGCTGGTTTTACCACTGCTCAGAAGAGGTCTAGATGTCATGGTGTTAAAATTGCTGATGGACACCAAGGGCCGGTCTACACTCCAGTTACCATCGCTGTTAGTACCGCTGGAATAGTACAAGACCTCTCCAAAATGGGCTGGTGTAGATGAGCTCTCAGAGGGTGAAGGCACACATGTTTGGGGTCAGTTGTAAAACACTTTTTCTCCTCCCACTACCCACATTATCTGGACAAACCATAGCTGCGATCCTGCAAAATTACCTGTAGGCATAGCGTAGGTCTACACTACAAGGGCTACAGAAGCACAGTCGCAGCTACCCTACTGTAGTGTAGACACTTGATACAGCAATGGAAGTTTTTTTTCCTGTGGCTGCAATAAATCTTCCCCCTCGACAGGTGGTAGCTAAGTCAATGAAAGAACTCGTCCGTTGACCTAGCTGTGTCTGCAGAGTGGGGTCGGTCGATCTAACTACATCACACATAGCATGAAATTTTTTCATGGCCTAAGTGATACATCTAAGTCAACCTAAGTTTTAACTGTACACCAGACCACTGACCCTCACTCTGCACAGACTCCCACTGACTTCAATTGGTCGCTGTCTGCGACAAAGGATCGAAGACTGAGGATGACAGACTGTGCTTAAATGACTTCCTAGATTATGCGGTGAGGCTGAAAATGGTGGTTCAAAGGTTGAGCTATTTAAGCAACTCTTTAGGGTGAATACCCAGTCCCAGCGTTGAGGCTTGGCAGCTGAATGGGGGAGGAGGAGCTGATGAACAAAGATTCGGGGGTTTAGAATATACCTTATTCTGTCATCTAGGATTTCAAACTGCTTTTGCATTTCTTAAAAAAAGTACATTTCCATTTCCCTCACTTTTTATTTTGAAAGCAATAGCTGCTAGATCAACGTAATAAAACACTCTACAACCAGCTGGAAATCCGCACAGCTTGAGCCCATAAGTATTTAAAACATTTCTTTATTATTTTTTAACTAAAGTATTTTTTGAGTCGAGTCTGGGTTCTTTTTTTTTTTTTTTTTTTTTTTAAGATGTCTTCTCTCCCCGCTCCCTCCCTGGGTCTCTGTTGCTAACTAGATTGCAGCGATGGGATAATGGAACAGATACATGGGCTGAAACCCTTGTTGGTCAGTGGAAACCGTTATGTTCCCGCACTTTCTATGTTAGTGCTTTGGGCCGGATACTGATGCCAGTAAGGTCAATGGCAAAAATCCCATTCATTTCAATGTGGGCAGCAGCAGGTTCTTGGATCCTGTGAGAAGTTCCACTTGGGCAGACTCCCTGCATCCAAATGGAGCTCCTGTCATAAGTAGATAGGTAAGGGTCAATTTTCTTTTGCCTGTAAAGGGTAAACAAAGGGGGAACCAAGCACCTGACCAGAGGACCAATCAGAGAACTGAATTTTTTTTTAAAGTTTGGGAGGGAAAGGAACTCGGGGTCTTTTTGTTTTCCTCGGCTGTGAGTAAACAAGCTTTTCTTCTAACTCCATCTTCTTTCAACTATTCTATAATCAAGTGTGAGTACAAAGGAAACAAAGTAATAGGCTGTTACGTACTTTGGTTTGTAATTACATGTGTGTTGATTTTGCTGGACTGGTTTAACTGGGCTCTCTTTTAAATCAGACTGTTTATTCCTATTTTCTTATAAGCCACATCCCCATATTGAATTTCTTAATGCAGTGTTTAGTATATGTAAGTTCTTTCTTTTTTTATATAAAGTTTTCTTTTTAAAACTTGTGGGAGTTTCTTTTCCTAGTGAGGCAAAGCGGAGAGGAATTTCTGTGCCCGGAGCTCTGTCTACCTCTGTGAGACAGGCTAGGGGGAGGGGAGCCCAGGCTCTGTCGTTTACTTTCCTATTGTCCCAGGGTGGGAACAAGCGACAGGGGACAAGTTACAGGGAATAGAGGTAAGATTAGTTCTATTTCCCTGTGGTGGAGGGCTGTCTCTTTGGAGAAGAGGAGGCAGGTTTCTCGGTATTGTGATGTAAAGAGATTGCATCAATTCCCTCAGGTTTCTCAGAGCAGAATGACTGAGAGAGAAGGGGAAGGGAGGGGAGATAATTCCCTTACCGGTAAGACTCATACTTCTGAGTCTTGAGGGTCTTTCCAGGGGAAGTTGGGGAGGCCAGAGAGGGGATCCCCCCAAGGAATATTTGGGGAACCCGGGCTGATAGGAGCCAGAATCCTATCTGGTGGCAGCGAGATCAGAGCCAAGCTGGTAGTGAGCTTGGGGAAGTTCATTGTAAGCACCCAGATTGTGGACGCTAAGGTCCAGATTTAAGACAGACGTTTACCACAGCTCCACTGAAAGGAGTCTCCCGGTGCAGTGTCAGGCTTCATGGCCTCACGATTTATTAGGCTGCTAAAACACAGATGGCCTGAGCTACCGAGTCTAGATCCAAACCTTCTCAAAGTTAGGGCTTGCATGGATCTCATTCTGAAGACAGGAAAGAGCCGTGGTGTTTGGACCTGGCTGCAGATGAGTACGGACCCAAGTGGGGAAGAGAGGTTGGTTCAGGCCCTAGTCTTCACTGGGATGAATTATATTTATTTTCATAGTCACTCCCTGCCCTTCCAGACACACGGTGAGAAGTGTCCCACCACTGTTTGTATGGGCAACAGGAGAGACTGTGTAACTTGGCATGACTGTGTCCAAGTATGTTCACCACTCAGTACTCAGAATTGCCAACTTTCCTCCACCTTGTGCTGTAAAACTAACCCTTCCTAACAAAAAAGAGCCTGAGATGTCCTGCTTCTCATTATCTGGTGTGTCAAACACAGCACCATCTTTCCATTTAGGAAGGGAGGCAGATGGCACTGGTTATTAGATGGTCAGCAGGAAGTGGTGAATGCTTGGGCCCATGGTTGACGCATTGCTTCCACCTGACCTAAGGGGTGGGGAGAAAAAAAATCCACTGTGGCATGACGCGTACTGCAGACAATTAAAATATGAACTTTCTTTGTACTGAATTATAAACACAACAGACATGAAAAACACCCTGGCAAGAAGAAAACCATCATGTTACAAGCAGAGAGTTGGCCATCAGGCAGGCCTAAACTCCGGCCAGCTCATGCAAAATGGATGCCGGATTCTGCAGCTTGCGACAATGTTGCACCCTGAGGCCACTTCCGTGGGATTGCCGGAGAACTGACAGCTTGTATGTATGCACTGTATCTTAATACAATAATACTTTGCACCTATGTAGCATTTTCCACCCATTGATCTTAAAGCACTTTACAAAGGAAAGGAGATCTAATTATCCCCATTTCACACACAGGGAAACTCAGCCACACAGAGGGAAAATGACTTTCCCCAAGGTCACACCACACGTCAGAGAATGGATTAGAACCCACATCTCCTGACTGCGAGTCCAGTATCCCGGCCACTGGACTGTGCTGTTTCCCCATAGCTTGTGCTGACAGGCTCCCACCAATGCTCATCCTTAGGGTACGTGGCACCATTCTAACAGACCGTGAAGATTTGATTTGATTCCTTTTTCTTTACATGTATAATCCAAGCCACCTGTCAAATTACCCACTGGGAGCAGCACTTCGGCCATCACGCTGGAACTTGCCAAAGGTTTTGTAAGTGGGATGATGGGGCTGTACTGTTGATAAGCCTCCCTCTTTGAAGGTTAGCTGGCACGTTGGATTACAAGTACTCTCCCAACATGCAATCTGTTAACAGTTGGCAGAACACAACTGCTTATCGCTTGCCAAACACACAAGCTACAGAAGAGCAAAGAAAATAAAAGGGATGGGGAAACCTTCTACAAAACATTAGCAGATGACCATGGGTAGGCAGATGGGGAACTGAGATCTCTGTTTACCGTACTGATAATGTTCTCACTTTACTCTTACCTTGGCCTCCCAATCACAATAATTTATCTCATCCACTGATTGAGTCTTTTCATACGTGAGCTCCTTGGAGCAAGGATGTTCTTTCATTACATTTGTACAGCACCTAGCACATCTGCCATGCTAACAAGGAACAGCAACTGCAACAGGGTCTCAGAGTGAGATAGCATCTCAAACATTTGGCTACATCAAAATAAACTACAGACAAATCTATTAACTGTTCAGCAATTCTCCGAACTGAACTTGGAACCTTTTGGAAAGGAGATGTCAACAGAAAAATCTCTCCCATAACACTCACTTGCACACTTGTTTAACCCATCCCTTCATGGGGATTTGTTTCCTGTCCTCTGTTATCTGTGTCAAAATAAAAGAAATAAATAAGTTTAAAAAAAATCCAGCTTGTGCCCTTCATGAGTGAAACACCAGCCCCTGCAGAATCCAAGATCCTGTTAGACTGTGGGATGGTCCCTCAAGAGAGGTGATGAAGGCTCCATCATTTGAGATAGACACCTTGTAACTAACAGCCCACTAGATATACTGAAAGGAAATATGCAGCCACAGTACAGCTAGGGAATAAGGTAGACAGAAGAAGGCAACAGGTCTTTTCCATCTCAAGGTTGCTAGTTTCCTTATCTCCTACTGGACTGGACTACCTGAACATACACAGTTAAGCAAAGCTCACATTCATGTAAACTGTTTGCTTATAAAGGACACCCAAGTCCAAGCCCACTACAGGAACATGAATGCCACAAATCAGTGACAAACATTGTGAGAGAGGCGATGAGTAAGTCAGGAAGGCGTTCTTAATAAGAGTTAAAGATCATGAATTGGGTGAATTATTGCAGAGTTTTGAGTTGGGAATTGCACCTGAAGTGATTTTTTACTTCAAATGCCATGTGCATTTAAACAGCAAAATTTCAAACATCGAGTGACATCGATGTCATATGAACCAAGGCTACAATTATTTAAAATTGTCCTGATCTAAATCATACCAAACCTATACAAAACTAGTACCCTTAAATGGGCTTGATCTGCAATTAGTGTTCTCTGCCATGCATGGATTTCGAGATATATTTAGTGAACTCCTACAGTTCCACATGTCACAATCATTCTGATTACTATACAATAATCTAAAAGCCAACCCTCTCATGAACCACTACATCTCCCTGATAGAAGGTGGACCCTCATGTGTTTCTTTTGTTTTCTTGGTATCAGAGAACCTCAGACTGTTCTCACTCTCCTTGAAAGCCCACAAACTTCCTTCCAAAGATGAGACATCTCTATCCCACACAGTGAGAGATTCCTACCAGCTCCCTGGGAAAGGTGGAGAGCCATAGACTCCTCTACGCAAAGATATTACACAGGCTGCCTGCTCCACCCTGACCAACGACATCTTCCTTGTGAAGATAAATTCTGGCCAGCTTGCCCCTCGCTCATACAAAGATAAAGCCAAAGCCTTTTAGCTCTTACTCTGCCCCCACTTCCTTTGTGCATCTGGAACTGTGCACATTCCACCCTCGGGCCAATAAAGTTACAATTTCACTCCTTTCTTTCTCTTGCCAGCACCTCTTGGCCAGCTGCCCATCTGAGCACCATAAAACCCCCTCACTCTTGGTCAGTGCATTGGCAAAGATGAAAGTTTAACAACAGCCGCTTGGGTTCCCAGGCTCCAGCCTGCCCCTGCAAAAGGCAGCCGTCCTCAAGACATCACAGAGTTATGTTATTCCAGTCTTCCTAGCACATGGTATTTTAATAGTAACGCTCCTCACACAATGTCCCAGACCTCCTCTCCTATGCTAGGGAACTCCTTGCTGACCACACACTTTATAAGTACACTCATCTAGTGTGTTTCTGATGCATGGTAGGAAGAGTGCAGTAGGAGGAGGAAGAGTCAGCTGAATGGCTGTTTTCAGGACAGATTCACTGTGTTTCTTAAAGCCTTGCACAGCTCAAATCCCCTGGAACAGTTTCAAAACCTGACTCATGTCCAGTTCGTCTATTTTAATCTTTACACACTTACATCATCCTGGGAGGCTCATAGTGTAACATACAAAACTTCCAGCACTTAATCTATAGAGGTCCAGTACTGCAATGACAAGCAACCCAAACAGACAGACAGCAGTACAAGCACAGGTACAGAGAACCTAACAGACCAGGGAAGCAATGGACAAAATTGAAGTGGGCCCACTGACAGTGCAGATATGCTGAAGGGCAGCATGGCCTAGTAGATAAGGCACTGGAGCGGCAGTCAGATAGGCTGAGTTCTATTCTCAGCTCTAACAGCAATTTGTCTGTAACCTTGGGCAAGTCATTTAACCTCTTTGTGTCTCACAATGCTATGAAGAAGATAATCATTATCAACCCTTAATGCAAGCCTGGAAAGTACTCAGGCTCAGAGCCTGAGAGGTTATTTAGGTGCCTAACTCCCATTGAAATCAATGAATTTAAGCACCTAACTCCCACTGATTTCAATGGGAGTCAGGGGCCTAATTGCTTTTGAGGATCTGGGCCTGAGGATCTTGCAGCAAAGGGTGCAGCATTAGAACTGAAACAGAACAGAATGTTCAAGACTTCTGATAAATCCCCGATATCCCATCATGGGAATGAGGCTGGAGGTTTCACCAGGAGTTTAAGAATTGGGTACGCAGCTCAGTGGGGCTTCAGTACCTAACTCCCCTATGGTCTTTGAAAATCACAGCTTAAGTGCATACGCATTTGTGAGAGAGAATCCCACTCCCCTCAAGGGAACATTGTGTTTGTAACAGTGACCATTAGGCAAAGACTTCCGTGTGGAAGATCACCAAAAAAAAACAAACCCACAACCCCAAACAGCTGGAATGTGTTGAGCGTACAGCACACTGTATGTGGAAACACATCAGAGCCCAGAAACCCTGACCAGATCCCTGTACCTAACAACAGTTGCCTTGTTTATTTTATTCTGGTCAGTGAGTCAGAGTTTCAACTGATTCTTTGCAGTTATTCATCATAGTGGTTTTTGATGTAACTAAGGTTCTACGAAACTATAGGAAAATTTGGCAATTTTTTTCTACCCCTTGCCCCCTCCAAGAGATGAATAGTCAACAGGGATGAATGAGAACTGTCAGGATGTTTGCATAGCTTTTATTGTGAGAACAGCAGCAAGTGGTAGGCGTGGGACTCCTAGAAAGCACATGTTCGCATGCAAGGACGAGAGAGGGAGAGCAGTGGATTTTTCTGCATGTGGGTAAAGGGACAATTTACAAGGAAGCATGACAGCCTGACTGTGACAGGGGCACAGAGCAGAAACGTACACTAGGTGAAACACAAGGCACTGAATTCAAGAATGTAAGACCAAGCCTGCTCATGGATTGTCTGTCAGAGGGCTAGAATGACACCACGTGTACATCTGCCAACAGCGTAACAGACCTGGCCAGGCAAATATAAGCAGAGGAGAAAAGGGAATAAGCCAAGTGATGGCATAACGGTGCTGGAGAGCAGATATGGGAAAGCAGGAACGTGTCCACTACAAAGGGATGCACGACAGATCACAGCTAAAAGTAAGCAGGAGCAAATGGGCTAATGGAACTCCCCAAGTGTCAGCTCTCCAGACTGAGCAAAACGCAGCTGCCGGCTCTCTCTCACATACGGGGAAGAGTCATTACACCAACTCACCCAGTCCCTGTGCATTCAAACAACTTCATCTGGCTCCATATTCATTTAAGGATACAGTCCCATGAGTCTTACCTTTCCTCCCATCTCTGCTTTCCCCGTTCATCTCGCGCTCTTCTCCACTGTCCCTGCTATGCAATTTGGCCAGTGGTAATGCAAGAGCCTTGTCCCAGGCTGTGCCTGCCATCTGGAGCACCTTCTTGCAACTCTAGGCTTCATCTACTCGCCTGAAAATATTTCTTCTCTCTCTCATCTAGATCTCAAACTTCCCCTACACCCACAGCTATTATACCTTCATAACAATAAAACAATGGCGCTGATTAACTCCATAAAGAATTTCATGGACACAATTTGTTGCTATACAAAATGCACTTGTATATATGGCACTGCCTGAACAGGGGGGTACAAGCAAGAGAGCTGGAAAGATATCAGGAGATCTTTGATCTCCCAATTTAGCTCCCACCAGAAGTTACAGAAAAGAACCAGGCAGCAGGAAGTATTATATTTCCAGTTTCATTCAACTAAGTCTGCATAATAGACGAGGAAAAACTTTACCGGCCTACCCATCTTGCCCCTCTTGCCAGGAACTCCAGGGATACCCTGTAAGGAAAAACACACAGAAGAAAATAGGTCTGAATGGGAAAAACAAACAAACAAAAAACAAACAGGCTAATAACTATGGCATTGTGGAGAAATCAAGATGTTGGCTATTTGCAGTCAGCTGTGAAAGCAAGGGAGAGTGGGAAGAGAATTAACCTTAACCCATTCACTATAACCTCCCCGTAGTGCAGAGACAAGCACCGTCCAACACCCAGGGACAGCAGGCTAAGACTATGCTTAGCAGTAATTAAGCTACTGGCCTGGAATCAAATGAAGGCTTCAGCCAAGACACTCACTAGAGAGCTTCTGTTTATGTTTCTTATTTAGTTCTATGAGAATTAAATCAGCCACTCCGGAGCATTAGAGTCCCTCCCATGCAAGCACACACACGCTCAAGGGCTTCTCTTGTTTCTGAAGTCTGTATCTGCCAATCAGTTGGAGCGAAAATAAAATCAATTTTCATCCTTAGGAGATCTGGTTTGGAATGGGGTGGGGGGAAGAGTAGGCCCTTTACTGTGTGAATAGCAAGGAGGCGAAAGGGCACTGTTTTTAAAAGGTTAGAAGAGAAGAGAGGAAAGGAAGGTCCTGTGTCAAACTTTCAGATCAGAATCAACGGTTTGGAAAGTATGGAAGCTGTAAGGGAAAAGATGGGGTGAGGGGACAGGTATTTTCCAAAGTGACCAGTCATACTGGATGCCTCAACTTTAGCTTGCCCATCTGGAGATACCTGAAAGGAGCCCAACTGCAAAAAGGGACAAGCAGCTGCCATCTGAGATTCAGGCTCCTTGAAGGTGTTTCCAGTTTGGCATTCAAAATCCACTAGTTCATTTGGAAAAAACATTTTTCCCAGGCTGAAGGAAGGATTTTTTGCTTAAGCATTTGCTTTTCTTCCATCAAGATGGACCAAAAGAAAAAAATAAATCATGTCAACCATGGAAAATATAATCCACTTGAAAACGCCCCTCTACTTTATGAACAGCAATGGGTCACCTTTCTGGAACCCAGTTTCCTGAGCTGCTCATTAACATACTGCACAAAGGTCCATCTCCCACACAAGGAAAAGAGCATGTTGAAGAGGATAACCTTCTCTCTGTCTCAGTATTGGGGATTCTTGCCTGTTCTTTTAAGAGCACACAAAGTGAGGGAGTTGACAGAGTCATGTCCAGAAGAGGTTGCAATAGGTATCAAAGAAATTGAGTGATGGATATTCTAGAGACAGAAAGCCAGGGTTTTCCTCACAAAATACTCACTCGTTCTCCATCAGGCCCTGGCAGCCCAAATAATCCTGGGAGACCAATATACCCCTATGAGAAAGAAGAAACAAGAAGTCAAATACATTTCCCTTCAGCAGTTATTCCATCTGCCTGAACAGAAGAACGTCTTCCAGCGTTGGTCTATGGCAGCCGTGATGAAATAAACCTTGAGGCAAGTGTATATGCCCATGGACTGCATGGTGCTGGCTTCCACGATGTAGTCCAAGGGCACATACCCTCACACCAGGGATCATAAGGACTCCGTGCAGGAAGAAGCCGGCTGGATGGACCCTTACCTGGGCTGGGCTCTGATTGTACCTGAGAGAAATGGAGCTGGGTTTCAGGTTAGCAAGAGTTACAACCACTGTCATTTGTATGCTATGCCAAACAGAGATCTCTATGGGAGGGCCTGGTCCCCCTGAAGGTTTCTCATTCTGTTTCTCCTCCTGTCAGCCTCATACCTGGTCCTTCTTTCCTCCTCTCCCCGCAGAGTCCCTGAAGCTCATCCTTCTCTTCATAGATTCCAAGATCAGAAGCCCATTGTGCTAGTCTCGCCACCTGTATAACACAGGCCACAGAACTGCCCCTAAATCATGCCTACAGCAGATCTTTTGGAAACATCCAATCTTGATTTAAAAATTGTCAGTGATGGAGACTCCACTGCAACCCTTGGTAAATTGTTCCAACGGTTAATTACTCTCATGATTTCAAATTTACACCTTCTTTCCTGTCTGAATTTGTCTAGCTTCCACTTCCAGCCATGAGATCACGTTATACCTTTCTCGGCTAGATTGTAGAGCCCATTATTAAATGTTTGTCTTCAATGTAGGTGCTTTATAGACTATAATTAAGTCAACCCTTAATCTTCTCCTTGTTAAGGTAAACAGATTGAGCTCCTTGCATCTATCACTGTAAGGCAAGTTTTCTAATCCTTTAATCATTCCCATGGCTTTTCTCTGAACCCTCTTTGATTTATCAGCATCTGCTCCCTCCTCTTCCTACTGGATCCTGTCTCCCACTCTCCATAGGGCACCTTGTGGTGCAGACTCTAGCCAGACCACTTACAAATACCAGGCCCACCATGCCAAATACATCCATGAGCCTTTCAGCAGACTCCTTGCCCTCCCCTCAAGCACCATGGTCCCACTCTGAAATTGCACAGGCCTTGCATGCTGATCTGTGTCTGCATTAAGCTTCCTAATAGCTAATGCACAATGGCTTGGCCTTCTACATGCCTACATTTCCTCCGCTATCTAACTTTGATCAGAAGAGTCTCCTCTTCCTCATTAAAACCCAGTGTATTGTAAAGACTGCACCCTCTCAGCTCAGCAGTGATAGTCAGATATTCAGTTCTGCAATATTTCTTTTGTGCTCTGGGCCCCTTGCCTGGGCAAAAGCCACTGCATAAATGCTACATGTCCTTTCACTTGCAGTACCTAGAGACTTGTGCTTAATTCACTGCATGCAGTGATTAAAACAAAACGTTACCTTGTGCACTGCTCTTTTGCACAGGACTTTGTCAACTGCATAGCATCAAGCAGAAGTGAATTTTAGCAGGTAGCCACCACAATGATTTCCTAAAACTTGTGTCGCCATACAACAAAATTCAAACACTGATACTGAACTTCTCCCATCCCTCTTCCTTCCCACTCCCCAGATCTCCCCGCTGGCCCATCTCCATAAGCCTCTGAGACTCTTGGGGAGCCCATCAGACCACTATCCCACATCACTTCAGTATTTCAGCTAGTTAGTACTCGCTGTGAGATGATACAACCACACAGACAGAGCCCAGCCATCCAACTCACTGTTTGTCCTCTCATCCTGAGTCACAAAGCAGCCACCTTCGCATCTCCTTACATTTCCCATGAAAAAGCAGTGGGGGAAGGAGGGCCTGAAGTGGTGAACAGTTCAGGCTCTTTCAGCCATAGAACAGTCGATATCTGGGCTAAGAAATATCAAGACTAAGTTCCCATTAATTGTAATGGAAATTAGAGGTCCAGTTCTCCTAAGTGGCTTTCAAAATCTCAATCCTAGACATTTAAGGGTAGCAAATGAATAATTTTCAAGGGTCTTTATCCTGGATTGACGACTGTAAATACCTGTATGAATGCTGAATTCCTACTGTCGCATAAGTCACACAATTCTCGTGCAAAAGATCCTGGTTACTCTAGTGAAATGGGTTCATCAGAAATAGAGATAAGTAAGCTGTGCTATCACAGATCTGTGTCTAAAGTAGTACATTAAGCAGCTGATCCTTCCTCTTTCTTCTACCACAGGAATAAAGTTAGCTTTGGAGTCAGCTTTTGTTTATTGCTTGCAATGTTTCGAGTGATGGAAGACAGCTGGTAGTATTTACTATTCAGAGAGAAAGGATCACATGGTCAGGAGAGGAGCATTTTTATTGGCTCAGAGGATCACTATGGATTTCTAATTGTAGGTGAAGAGCTGAAGGTGATTACATGCAGTTTTAATTCTTAACTCATCCCTCAACGATCAGTGGGAATCCACAGAGCTCCAGCTGATGAGCAAACCGATGCAGGGATATTAACGTTCTTATTTGCATATGGCTTCAAGATGTTGGCTTGTTGTTATGCACAAAGATGTAAAATCAATTCCAAATTTCTCTACTTATAAAACTCAGGACCAGCCTATGTCTGGGAGAACCCCTCTTCAAAGTATTTGGAGTGGATGAACCACTGTGTCTGATGAAGCTAGAGAGGCCTCACTGAGACCGAAGTTGTAGGGAAACCAATCCTTTGGGATTTGGATTTCTTTGTTTCCTCTCCAATTCTTTGGGCTTTGAAAGGGTTAACTTTGCAGCACAGTTGCTCCCTTGGCTTTGGTACCATTTTAAACCAACTGGGGATTTAATGATGCATCAATTAATTAATGAGCTCTACGTAATAAAAATAAGACACTTATATTAGGGTTGGAAAGTTGACCACAAGGAATGACAAATACTGGGGGATGGAATGGGGGAGGGAAGAAAGAGAAAGACAAGGTAAAAAATGGCTCACTTACCCGACTGCCTTTTGGACCAGCTTCGCCTATTGGTCCTGGTAAACCCTGAAACACAAAAGAAAAAACAAAGACAAATGTGGAGAGGCTTTAATATAAATCCTAAGGAGCAGTTCCATATTTACAGCACTATCCCAGGATGGTTCAGATGATTTCACAACTATCCCAAGGGGTATCAATATGGGAGAATGGGAGGTGGAGGGAGAGGAGGAAGAAATCCCTAATTGTTGTGAATTGACGACTCTGCAAAACGGGAGTCTTATAAAACACAGGAGCTCACTCTCTGAGACCCAGAACACTGGAACTAGAATAGAGATTTGTGGTCATAAGACTGGAGAGGACAACACAGTTGGATGCAAGTAAATTGCAATCAAATGCTAATTGCAATGTAAAGTGACACCATGTAGACAGTGGCACTCATCAAAAGGTGGGATTGAGTGTGCCATCAATGAACCATACAGACAAGGCAGCCGCTGATTGCAATGTCAAAAACACTTTAATTCCTGGGAGGGGAATCTAGATGGGGCCTGATCCAAAACCCATTGAAAACAATGGAAAGACTCTCATTGACTTCAGCAGCCTATGGATCAGGCCCACAGTTGCAGTATATGGTTAAAAGAGTATTTTAAATATTTGAACTCCAAGTCATGAATGACCCTCTTTACCTTCAATAGTGGAAAGACTTGTAATCACTTCACCCACTTTTCTAGCAATGACGAGGGGCCCATTCATGCTCCTTTTGAAGTCACTACTAAAATTCCCATTGGGCTTTAAGTGAAGGAGGATCAGCCTTATGACATCTGTAAAATTAGTTACACTGGGCAGGTTCTATCCAGAGCACTGGAAGCTGGGAAAGAATTCAAAATACATCTCATTGTATTTCTGTACCCATTGCCCTATAAAAATTGCATAATGAGCTTCCATGTTTATTGCCTTTCACCAGCTTCCAGAACAAATTTATCTAGTTTACCAGTAACAAGGACAGGTTTTTTTTCCCTTCTTCAACTGGCAGCTCTGCATATTCAACCTGGGATCTGAAAGTCAAGCTGTGCTCTTTCTGGCTCACACATCGTCACCGGTAGAAGATTTCTGCCATCGGAACATAGTTAACAATTCTGCCTATGATGTGCGAAGCAAAACAGAGCCAAGCTCCCTCTCCCATAGCACTGCAGAGCCAGCACAGCTGACAGAAGTAACAAATAGTAAAATTTTAGTCAGTAGGGAGAACTGACTGAAAACACACAAGATTCAGATCCCTTGAATAAGAAGGTGCCATTTTTCAAAGCCACTTTCTTGACCATAACTGCATTTTAAAAGTACTTTTGTTTTTTATGTACCTGGGGACAAATACTTTATCCAGCATATCTGATTGGGAGTAAGACCCTGTGAAACCATTAAACAGCATCCCTTAATCTTGTCAGTTCACTATAACTCAAATGGTTATGATGTTGGTTGGACTGATGAACAGATGCTCTCACATGATGTTCTGGTGTACAAGTCTCTATAGTGTTCATGCCTGTAAAGAAATTGCTAGGATAAGCCAAACAGGTTCACAGTGTCTCTCTCTATGGAATTTTTCTTAGGCTAGATAAATGGAGGTCTCCATTAGATGCATTTAGATACAAGATGTAGGAGAGACTGGAAGAATTTTCCTCCATTGTTCACATCCACTGCCACTCTCTATGATACAATGTCCAGTGAGCATGTCTGTAGGGGAGCTGGAAGATTTACCAGTGCTTGGATAAAGCCAGCTACTGGGAATCTTTGGAAGAGAGTCAGTAGGTTCTGCAGGGGACATATTACTGCCTCAACTCTCAGATTTCACATGGTGTAGAGACGGGATCTTGACGACACAAAGAGCAGATTTCCTATTTTAAGGACGGGTAAGACGTGTGTCCTAGATGCCATCTTACAGTTTTTAAATGATTGGTGACATTGGTGATCACAGCTTAGTGGCGGGAACTTGTTTTTCACCAGAAATTGCAGGGAACACGTTGCTAGAAAACTCTATCCAGCTGCACTCACTGTGTTTAGCGATTATATTGCAGTTCTGCTTTGGCAGGCTGTAAATATGCTGGAGGTGGAGGGCTATGGATCAGGGTAGCATGGGTGAGTTTCTTATGGCTAACCATTGTCCTCTAGTGCTGTACAGTAGGATATGAGGGACTAGTGAGTAGTCACTTCCTCAAGGGATCTTCAAAAGCAGATTTACCCTATTTCCATAATCCCTCTAGGAAAAGGCTGAGCAGACAAAGCTTCAGAGGTAGAGTCTGCTGCTGGCTTTAATCACAATCTTCTATTTTCATTACACTTCTGTCTTAAAAGTTTTTCTCCTATATGATATTAGGTATTAAAAGTGATCTGCAAACAGTAGGTAGGTAGGATACTGGGCATATGCCCCCTTCTCATCTCTTTATGATTAATAAAGTAGGTCTGAAAAAACATGGTCAGATTTTTCTTGCAAGTTCAGATCCTGCCCACCACAGAAGACACTGTGATGACCAGAGAATGGATTAAATAACGGCATCCCATGAGCTAAGAGTGAAAGTAGAGCAACTGAGGGAAGGGATGTTCAGCTAGCCAGATTCTTTGTTCATTTTTCTAACACCTGTGTAACTCCAGTGCCCGATTGACATTTGGAAAGATGAATACTGTTAAAGATGCCGCACTCCTTCCCTTTGAATTAAGGGGTGAAAGCCTCCTCCCACCTGGGCCACTGCTGGGGTGAAAGGCATTGCAAAGTGGGCAGGGAGATGTCTTCCACTCTAGGGACCACAGAGAAGACTTGTTCCTGCACCTGCCATTGCACCTGGCTCATGTGCAGGGGCATAAGGAAGGGGCATGGTGGCTCCTTGCTGTCTCCCCACTGGGACACTTAGAAAGCCGCAGAGAACAACCTGGGCCACAGTGAGCATAGTTCCAGAGATAAGGTCTATAAGGAGAAAGTGAACCTATATGGAACAGATTCTGCAGGGATCACATCAATTTGTCAAATGAGTGTGCTTTTGTTTTTAAAAGACAATGATCACAAGGAACAGAACAATTTCTAAGATCCTGAATGTTCACTAACAAATCAGAAAGGACCACATTATTTATTCTAAGGGGGAAAAACAAACAAAAATAAACCAATACATTCCAAGGTGTGAGCACCGTATTTAGTGGGGTATGCTTATATCTACCTGCATACCCAAATCCCTACTCTGTGCACAGCACGGTAAGATTTACTGCACCTGCCTGCCAGGATAACCTTTGGCACCTGGGCTCCCGTCTGGTCCACGTTCACCCTTAAAAGAAAAGCACACAAAGGTGAGGTTAGTGCTACAGCCTATTAGATTTTAGCTGCTTCGCCTTGAGGGCGGGGGTTTGCGAATGAACTTGTTTCAGATTTATAAAGGGAAAGAAAAATTAGATTAAAAAAGGCAGAGGAATAAATTAAAGAAGAAGAAAAAGCTACAGAGGCCAACTCAACAGGATCTAGGCATAAAGCAAGCATTGCTGTCTTCCCACCCCTCCACAGAAACCTGCAGATAGTTTGGAACAAGGAGGCTAAGAGAAGGTGTAAGGCTGCATCCATATCTCTGGCATATGGAACTGTTTTACTAGAGGGAAAGCTCTGCCAAACTTCTTTGAAACTGAATGGATTCATGTATAATATCCTTTAACATCATCTCTAACAGGTCTTGCTATTCATTGCTATTTTACTGCAAACATCAGACTTCACCAAATAAAAAATGGGGGTGGAAGGTGAATTACAGTCAAGTACTCAGTATGATGCAATTAGTTACTAAACTCCAGCTGAAAACTTAATGTAAAGAAAAAAGAATGAGTATAAATCTGCCCCTATTTCCATTGCATAAACTTGCACAAGTTTGGGCAATAAAGGTTGCAAATAAATTAGAAGCTTAACTAAATCCTTCCTCTCCTCCTACCCCACTGATGTTTGGTTAATGTATGTGCATAACTCCCGATTAGTACAGGAGTTAGCTGCATAAATCATCTCTGTATCAGGCTGGCTCTGAATTGCACTGAACAGCTTGGTAAATGACTCAGCCTGATTTCAGGGTATTAGCAGATGAGAGATTAAATCCTCCCTCTTTGTAGTTTCAATCTTGGAACCTGGAAAGGGCACTCACCTGGTCTCCAGGATGACCTGGTGGTCCCGGATAGCCTTTGTATCCCTGTTTAAAAATATGAGAGTAACAGGACAAAATAATCAGAACCTTTGTTTGAATTTCTCATCCCAGCTGAGAAGAAAGCTCTAAAGAGAAGTTTTCTCCAAATCTAGAATATGTTTGACGATTCATGCTAACTTTTCACCTCCCACCTTTTGTGTGTTTAGACTAAGTTCTTTAGGGCTGTCAGCTACTATGTGTGTGTACAGCGCCTAACACAGCGGACCTTTGTTCTGGGTTGGGGCCTCTAGATGCTACTGCAATGCAAATAACCACCACTCGCAGCTGGATTTTCAGGATCGCAGATGAAGCTGCTTTGTTCTCACCTGAACATTATCCATTAGGAAGGGCTCGATCTTAGAATGGAACTGGAAAAACATCTACAAAATGATCTACCTGACTAGTCACATTCTCTATGGCCTGCAATGACCTCCGCCATTTCCTATTAAATCAGATTCATGGGATAAAATCTTGACTGTATTGAAATCAATGGGAATTTTGCAACAGACTTCAATACAGCCAGGATTGCATCCATAGATTTTAAAGCAGAAGAGACCACTCAGGTCATCTAGTCTAGCCTCCTGCACAACACAGGCCACAGAATTTCACCCAGCAATTCCTAAATCAAGTCCAGTAACAGAGGGTTCAGTTATCACAGGTATCTTTCCGAAAGATATCCAAGAGATGGAGAATCCATCACATCCTTTGGTAAGTTGTTCCAATGGTCAACTACCCTCATTTATTTATTTTGCCTTATTTCCAATTCAAATATATCTAGTGTCAACTTTCAGTTTTTCGATCTTGTTATGCCTCTGTCTGCTAGATTAAAGAACCCGCTGTTATCAGGCATCTTCTCCCCTGTAGGTACTTAAAGATGATCAAGTCATCTCACACTTCTTTGATAAGCTAAACAGGAATTTCTTAAATCTCACATTGCAAGGCAGGTTTTCCAGACCTCAGATTATTCTTGTAGCTCTTGTTTGAGCCCATTCCAATTTTTCAGCCTCTTTTTGAAGTGTGGACACCAGAAGTGGACACTGTATCCGGTAATCAGCTGGCCAGATTACATGATACATCTTTTTATTAGAGGATAAAAGAGTTTTATGTTTTTCACTGCCAACAAACAGACCCTTCATTTTAAGGTGCAGTTTACATTCTCCAGATTTACTTACATCTCCTTTTGTATATCAAGTAACACACTTGGATTTTATACTCTTTGCCTGCCTTTATGATGTTACTGTAGCTATTTAAAACAAACTAGTCTCCATAAAGTAGAGGCAAAGCAGATCAGAAGATTACATTTAGTTAGGAACTAACGTGATAATTGGGCTATTATGGAGGACACAAAAAATAGAAAAATGTAACTTAAAACAAGCTTGTAGGGGGTATCAACATTTAAATAAAAAAATAAGAGCAACAAAATACCTTCAGGCTGAGCTATAACTTAATTATTTCCTGATCTATAACTTTATACCCAGTCGTGGACTGGAGATCCAAAGATATCACTGTAGTATAGTCAAACATGTCAGGCGACCTATTTTTCCCTCTCTGGGATCCACAATGGTACCCTTTTCAACTAAATACTCAGCCCTTCAATTCACTCACCAGACAAGTGACTGGACTTTGATTCTACTCAACTGTCTTTTTATTTTTCCCATGTGATCTTCTAGGACCTGCAGCCTAACTCCTCCTTGGCAATGGAACGCAGCCCTCACAAAACTCCACGGCTACTTCCCATTCTCCTGCATGTTCATCTTCACTCATTATTTCAGAGATTTGGGCTTGAAGAAACACTTTCCCTCTCATGACTCAATTTCTCATGCTTGATCCTGTGTTTCATGTCTCTATCTCTAGCCACTGAAAGTCACACACTGGGACTTCACTGAAAGCTCAGATGGCTGGTGTGGAATAAGCCTCAGCTGAACCTTCTATAATTAGATAACATAGGTCTGGGCCTGATCCAATGTCTAATCACGACAATGGGAGTCTTTCTACTGACTTCAGTGGGCTTTGGATCAGGATCATATTACCGAGAGTTACAAAGAGGCCTGATGGCTCAGGTAATGGGATAAAGTGCTTTTCACTTGTGGATCTCCAAGCAGGTACTGACCAAAAGTTGTTGCATTCCAAAGGCTGTTCGCAACCTGACATTGTCTCCATTCATTTCCTAGTGAAGCGGATTCTAGATAACAAAAGCCAACACTGCAAATGGTAACCTCAACTCACCAAGAGCTCGAGGACTAAACGAGCAGGAAGAGTCTCATGCCCTAGGGATGGCACTTGCCAAGCCTGGGGAGAAGTTAACCCTGCTGTCTCTGTATCATGCCCTAAAGCTCAACCCAGAGGGGTCAAAGGTACCAGCAGTAAATTTGAGATATTTGTTTTGGTAGCTTCTTGATTTGGGAACGGGAGGTTAGACACGGGATTGCAGTTCGCAAAGCTATCCGTGATGAGCAATGGTCTCTTTCCCATACGGTAGCATTAATAACCTGTGCTAGTTTTAGATCTTTGTCCCAGGTCATATGCCCATACCAGAGTTTTGGCAAGTTGAGAGGTGGGGGGGAGCGTTACTGATCAGACAAATATGATGAAAAGATTCTAGGGCTTATTGGTTTCCACTGAGTACACCAGGCTATTCCACTCTTTTGACTCTGCCGTCCATCTTTATTTCCTGCTCCATGGGGACCTGGAGGATGTGGGACTTTCACCTCAGTCAGGCACAGAGGGTCCGTGGTTGATTCCTGGGCTCACATCTGACATCAATCACTTTTCAAAGGGTACTGGGCAGGAACCAGTGCTCTGTCCCTGTGACTGGCTGTGTCAGAAAAAACAGCAGGAGCCGAAACTGATTCCAGAGGGCTCCAGGCAGCCCCACATCAAAATGTAATGTCTTTGCTTCTATACATAATCAGCTGCTCCAGCCACTTCTCCTGACAGGGCTGGCATGAATGGGGACATCACACCATAAAAAGTGAATGAGTAACTTCATCCTCAGGTAAGAGCAAGGCAGTGCCATAAGTGGCAAATGAAAGGAGCTGGCTGTTTAAGTCTTGTATAATAACCTCCTTGCCCAGCATCTTCATATAGATATCCTGAAGTCAGTGTCGTGGAATCCCAGGTTGGGTACCCAAAACATGCTTTCAGCTTGCCATCAGCCTGGACCCATTTCTGAGAGTTGAACAGCTAGCCAAAAATTGTACTAGGAGGCTGTCTCCTCTTTCCTATCCCAGAGAAATAAAAGGGCCCCTTTTCAGTCCTCTCTGTAGGATAGACTCTGTCAGAAGACATAGCTGAAAAGGTCAAGATTTAAAGTTTCCGGGTCCCTGATGATCAAACAAATCTGAGTGCAGGCTCTTGCTCCTGTTTTAAAAATTTCTTGATGGACAAAACTCTGGGACGCAAGTAGCTGAACTAGGACTTGGAAGTCCATCTGCCCGAGAGATAGCAAATCACTTCATGGCAATACAAAAGTGTTTCCCTTTTTCTGTCTCGTTCAGACTGTCATCTTATGGAGGAGAGGGACTGCCTCATTTTTTATATCTCATGTGTTGCCAAGCCCAGGTCTGGTGCTCTTCAGATAATAAACAGCAACAAAATTGGTACTAAACGAAGGAGATGTCCCTTTCAAAATAAATCTATGCCTAAGGCACAAAAACTCCATCCCAAAGGAGGAAATGGTCTCCCACCTAAAGATCACATCAAGGACCTGATTTAGATTTTAGAATCAGAATCTACGCAGGCATAGCAGAGTTAGCGACTTGTGCATTCCCAATCCAAATCAGAGCCTATCACTAGTGTCAGAAAAATCAAAGAGCACTGTTCATGCTACGAGGAGAGATCCCCCTCAGACAGAAAGATACTCTCAAAAAGTCACAGATCTTTTGAGCTACATTCATAAAGATCCTTCCAAGATCCATTTCCAAGAATCTCCCCATAGAGATTACATTAGAAAAATAAGGAACGTTTTAGCTCTTCCTCTTCCCCTCAAAATAATATCAGGTACGAAAGTTTCTTTTAGATAAGGCAAATCTAGAAAATTCAGGAATTTGATTCCTTCATAAGATTTCCTACCAGCCACAATTACAACAAGAGTAGAGGAAGCTCTGGAGACTATAAAGAACAAGCCTTGAGCTAAAGCCTGCACCACACATCACAATGTTTTTATATATAAAGCCAAATGAATAGCTCTCAAGTTAACTGTACAGACCGTATATTATTGTTGCATCCTATTAAATGTACTCTTCACCATTTATGGCTAACTCGGGGCGTGGTTAAAATGTGTTTCTTCACATTAACCTGCGCTTAGCACTGTCTGAGGTCAATCCTAGCTAGGACTGAAAAAGCTCATGCATTCGAAGGCTAGATGGTATGTGAAAGTGTTTACCTGCTGCAATACACTTTAAATAGCACTGAAATAACAGAGAAGAGCGTATGAAAACAATTACATTTGCTCTCCTATCCATACACTTCCTGATGATTACAGGGCGATTAAGCACAAGGGGAAATTACACTTCACTGAACCATTTACTCAGCTGTGGCAATGTTTATAATACACACTATCATAGCTACGATGACAGTTGGTATTTCTGTGGGAAATGGACAGGCTTCAACAAGCAGGCCTTGGACTGTGGCCGGGCTGGAAGAGGCCACTGAATGCAGCCTATTTGGAAAGATGGTCTTGATGCTGGAACCCTGAACTGGCAACCCATGACAACTGGGTTCATAGAATCATAGAATTTCAGGGTTGGAAGACACCTCAGGAAGTCATCTAGTCCAAGCCCCTGCTCAAAGCAAGATCAATCCCCAGACAGATTTTTTGCCCCAGATCCCTAAGTGGGCCCCTCAAGATTGAACTCACAACCCTGAGTTTAGCAGGCCAATGCTCAAACCACTGAGCTATCCCTCCTCCCTAATTTCCCAGCTCTGCCTCATATTCACTGCAGATCCTTGGGTGAGTCAATCACTCTTTCAATACCTCCCAGTCATGCACAGCCTTACATTCAGCTACAGTAGCAGCTGTTCTGTCCTCAGCAACATTCTGTCTTAGGACATGTTGCACAGTACTTCAGTAGAATCAATTTGCAAGATGGTCATATTCTGCATCCGACAACCAAACGCCAAGAGACATTTATGAGCTATTAGTTTTCTTTAATGCACTTCCCTTCTGGTGCCTCAGGTCCTGCCACCATTCTCTAAAATTGCTGATCAGCAAAAGCAAAATTCACTCCATGTGAAGTGGATGAGCAATGTCTCTCTCTCAGACCACACCACAACGTTTTTGGTATCCCTTGTTTGAACAGCTGTTTCACATACCCTGTAGCTGGGCAAAGACAAAAAATATTTGTGGGCACTCAGAGACCAGAGTATCCAAACCTAGTTTACATGGTACAAGTTTGCTTATGGCACAAACCATGCCATACGGAACTACAGGCCTTTGGTAGCGGCTCCATCTCAAAGAGTGCAGAGCCAACTGCTTCTTTCAGAAGGAAAAATGTTTGTGGAAGAGAGAAACCCATGAGGGAAACTTCTGTCTCTTTGGAAGTTCTTACACAGAGAGTTTGCAGACAGATATGGATGGGGTTCCATCCAAACCCCCTGCATGATGATCTTTTCTCACTTGTCCCATGGAAGAACAGTACCTTTTCGTGCTTGCTTATGCCTGTTTTCAAGACTTTGCCATTTTCTTATAGGCTAAATGAGCTGCCTGCCTGCAGCCAAACACCATGGTATTTTCACTGGGGAGATGCCAGCAAGGAATACAGATTATAAATTGTTTTTCCAAATATTTCTCCAACAGCTTTTAAAAGTTTTCTTAATTTAGAAGGCTGATAAAATCCAGGCAGCACTAAAGCATGTGCCAAGCTAGTTCCTCTTTTTTGCTGCACTGAAGGAAAATCTCACAATCCAACTTACTCGTGTCCTCGAAGAAGGAGAAACACTCCCCCACAGCTCCCTCCACAACAAACCCTGAATGTGCTTCAGATTTTCCAAAGTCAGGTGTGGGGCCTGTGCATTGGCTTTGGGTCTATTTGTTTAGTCTCCTACTCCTGCTCCATTCTTTCCACCATAAGCCCATTCTGTCTTGACATTGCATTTTGCTGATCAAAACCGCAAGGCTTTGTTTTATGAGCTGCTATGCTAAGAAAACTGTGTTCTTTGCACCCAGTTCATTAGAACTAGTTTGTGAAAACAGAGTGTGGGGGTTAGCTAAGCCCCAGTCGGCCCACTGCTTGGCTCTACTCAATAACTCAGGTGGAACAAGCACCACTGCCCCCTGCTGGCGATTTCTACTTCTATTCCCTCTCCTACTTTCCCCAGTATTTAGGGATGGGATAAATAAGCACAGCTCTGTGAATCTGGTGCAGATGAAAGGGGACCAAGTAACAGTCCTGGAGTCGGAACCCCTTCAGCCACAGAATAGGTGGGAAGCCATAGTGGAAGCTCTCCAAATTAGAGCAGGGCAAAAAAAATGGACTTTTTTTTTTCTAATTGCTGGTGAACCAAAAAGCCCCAAAATACCTCCATATAAATGAATTTTGTGTTGAACAACATGTTTTATTTCAATGTCAAGCATTTGTTTAGACTGAAAAAGTTAAAGGAAATTTGGAAATGAAAAGTCATTTGACATCAAAATGTTTCATTTAAAAGAGTTAAAATGGAAACCTTTCCATTTTTTTAATTAAACAACAACAACAACAAAACACACCTTCCCCCATCCTCCTGCCCAACAAACAACTAGGTGAAATTAACACTACTTTGCTAAATATTTCTGTGTTGCTGAATTTGAAATTTTTGCAGAAAAAAGTTTCAATCAAAACATTTCACCTCACACTACTCCAATGGCCACAGCCCCTATATTGAAGTAGGGGTGTGTGTTTATGTGCATGTGCATGTCCTTGCCCATGTGGGAAATAGGGCCAGGGAATTGCTTAGAGGGGCAGTTCATTCTCAATGACCCATTCACATCTTGACCTCTCTGCTGAGATGATCAAAAGAGTGGCAATCAGGAACGTCAGTTTTGCAATGTCAATATTTGCCAACTGGGAATGGCTATGAAGACCCTGAGACCCTTTTCACATAAGCCACTGAACAGCTTCCAGACACTATCGGCAGAGCTTGCTCCATATCAGCAACCTGGAGGTGAAATTCCTACTACTTTGAAACTTTCACCAAAGTCATTAGTGTATTAAATAGTAAGGAAGAAGGAATCAGGAGTCCCATGTTGGGAGGTAGTTCTTAAGCATCACCAGGCTGGATGAGGTCTCATTCATGCTTCCTGAAAGCCATTTGTTTCAGTCTTCCCACTCACCACACTAGATTGATGCTTCTTTGCAGCAGGGTAAAACAAAAAACAGAACTGCGTTGGGGGTGGGGAAGGAGGGAAGCTTCCACACACACTCACACAAAGCAGTGGAATTTGCCACCACTAGAAGCATGGACCCAATTAATGGTGCTAGCATGGTTGGGGCACTAATATGGGGAAGTAAACACCAATGGTGGGACATGGCAGTGAGGAATCTCACTCTCCAACACTTGCTGGCATTCTCAGACCCATGCACATTCCTGGTGACATTTGTGCTGCTGATGGCACAAATATGGAAACAAACAAAGCAGATACATGTTAATTTCAAGCTCATTCAAAATACAGGGAGAAAAACAACTCCTTCTGGAAATGTGTACAGGTTGGTCTTGACCAGAAAATGTGGTCAAGCTTTAGTCCGGCTCAAATAACTTGCGCTAGCTAAGCCATACCTAAACAGGTACCTCAATTTAGCTCCTGTCCATTCTAGAATATCACTAGTTTTAACTGAAATATAGTTGCCTGCATATACCCTAGGGAAAGGGATGCATTTAGAGGAAGCATGTTCCAATGGGTAGGGTGCTAGTCTTGGGAGACCCAGGTTCAGTTCCCTGCTCTGAAACAGACTTCTGGTGTGACTTGGGGTGAGCCACTTACTCTTTCTGTACCTCCGTGTCCCAATGCGGATAATAGCACTGCCCTGTCTCACAGCATGCTGGGAGGCTAAATACATTAACATTTGTGAGGTGCTCAGATTCTGTAGTGTTGGGACCTGTATAAGGACCTAAGACAGACCAAGTTTAGAATGACTTGGCTAGCATGTGATCGCTAAACCTGATCTAAGCCTGGCCGCTCTTCCTTGTCAATACACCGAGTCAGAGGTAGAAAGGCAGTCTGGCTCTGGGCCTAGAAAAGCAGAATGGGAGTCAGAACGCCAGCGTTCTAGTCTCTGCTTCTGACATGATCTTGCTGGTGTCACTTAAATCTCAGTACCTCAATTAACCCATTTGTAAAACACGAACAACAACTTGCTTCCCCCACATTGAGTGTTGAGGCTTAATTAAAATATCTGAAAGCACTCAAATTTTAGAGTGAAAGATGCTTGAGAAGGGTACTTATGGTTATTTATTGAAAATATTGATTTCATTCACTGGAAATGAAAGTGTGCTTACCTTCCGACCAGATGGTCCAGGAAGCCCACTCAAACCAGGTAAACCCATGTCTCCCTGCAAAACACAAGCATGCCTCATTAGATTTCAGCTGCTTTTATTCCCACTTGCTGTATGGTCTTACTGAAATTATTTGTCATAGAAGTGATTCCACGATACGGGGGCTGAATTGCTGGTATCTGTGACTCGTACTCTTAATTCTTCAGAAATCCACTAAAAAAGAATTTCTAGAAGAAAGAAAAGTATCATTAAAAGATAATTGTAAATTCACACTCTATTAATTGGCTCATGTAAACAGTAAACTGGTGAATTAGCTGCAGCTACTGTGGGGACTCCAGTTTTTCACCAACAGAATGGGAGCCCTCTTTTCAATTATCTCCTTCAGCTGCACACTGCAATTGCATTTTGGCAGGATTTTAAACAGCAGAATCCAGTCTTTTAAATGCAACATGAACAACAGGCATCGGCTGCTTCCATTTGTCAAATCCAGAAGCCAGGTTCACGAACTACCCTACTACTACTAAAGCGGCTCAGCCCATTGCTCCAACTCAGTCTCAGATAGCTCTGAGAATAAAATTATTTTCCTTGTATACACAGTGTTGAATGATCTTTTCCTGGCTGCTTAGAAGGAGAGATTTGCTGGTTGTCTGTGCTCCTGGGAAAGGACTGAATTCAACCCCGACTGGTGTATTAGAAACATCTTAAGAATGGACCCTTTGGCGCAAGTTATTTACATACCACATCCGGTTCCTTACTTACAGTACAGTTTGGCTTTCTCTGACTAGACTCAACGAACTCTTAGGACTTCAGCATCGACTGTGACTGATTATTTCAGTCTTTATTTAACATAAGTTTGGCGTAAATAGCTGAAAAATTAGGCATTACTCCAAATTCTTGCTGAAAGCTCTGAATTTCTATAAATACTATCAGGAACAAAGCCTTGTTAACATGGGCTAAGTGTACTCTGGGCCTTACTCATGCTTACACTAGCCATACTTTGTGAGAAAACTGTTAGACGTCTTCCTGGCAGATTCTTTCCATGTCATACCCATTCTGAAGCAGCTCAAAAAATGTCAAGGGCACCTCATGCTGGTGAGTTGAAAGAATAATTTCAGTGTTCTCTAACTTCATCATCTTTACCAGTTTTGAGTGTCTTAATTTATGGCCCAAAGGCTTCAGATTAATAGTCCCTTCATGGCCGATGCTTTCCATTAACTGTATGTGAATAGGAAAAGTCTCATAACGTGTGTGTGCAGGGGGAGTTTATTTGTATTGGACATGAGTTATGAAGGAGGAAGTGTGCTGGCACTAATAAAAGAACAAAATCAATACACACATTAGGGAACTCTGATTGTTCCTCTGTTAATTTCAACATTTATGTGAACCCCTATTATCAGACAAACAAAACAGCAAAACCCAGACCTTAATTTATTGAAAAGGTCTAGCAGTAGACCCCCTTGATCCTTAACAAAGGCTAAACCACAAAATAAGACTGTACATTTTGGTCTTGCATGGTTTGCACTGATTTGATTAGACTTCATTGGGGGTGGGGAAATCCATTCTCACACACCAGGGTCAGCATATATGCAACCTACTTTGAGCATGATGATCAAGATAAATCTCTCCCCCTCATCCCAGACAGCTAGACGGGTCTTGTAATTAAGCCACTGGATCAAAAGATCCAAGATGAGTTCCCAGCTCTGCTGCAGAATCCCTCTGTGATCTTGAGCAAATCACAGACCCCAGCATGGGCTGGGAATATGGATACACACCCAGGGTTCCAGGTACACTTACACAGCCTGTGCTGAAACCAGCACAGCTGTGTCTTCCCTACTATTTTTAGCCATGGTAGCCAGATTAAAGCTAATATGGGTATGCCTACACAAGTGCAATCACACCTCCAGCTGAAGTGCAGACACAATCTCTTCATTCTTTAGTCCCCTCCATCTGTAAAGTGAGAACCTCTGAGGCTTTTTCTGCTTAGATTGTAAACTCTTTAGAACAGGGACTGTCTCTTGTTAGCTATAGAGACAGCCATCAGAACAACAAGGCCCCAATCTCTGTCTAATAAATAATAAAAATGATGCTTACCTTCTCTCCATTACGAGCTTTTCCAGGTGAGAGCCCAGGATCACCTTTTTGGCCCTGAAACAAAGAATTAAACTCATGACAATATTTGAAGACAACCCAAATTTTATACATTAGGTCTTGTTTGAATGGAGCCTTTGAATTCTAAAACTATTTTATTGTGCCTCCTCTCATCCCCTCCTCCCATACCTGTGAAAGTTTTCTTATCTGGTTCCACTTTACTGGGCCATGGGCTAGGGTTGGTTTTTTAAATTGTTTGTTGCTGCTATAGCACTCAAGGTTTTTAACTATTTTTGGTTGGATTAAAATAACTAGAGAAATATATGGAAGAAAGCAATGCCAAGACTTCTCATATTTACTGCATAGTTGTGATTTCCCACTCTCCCCACCCCCAGTTTCCCCCTATAAATTACCATCACAAAACACTCCAAGCCTGTTCCTACTGCTAAGTAGTATGGGTCAGCAACTTACTGCAGGTGCTGTTTCCAGATTTAACTGTAGGGGACAGATGAAACCAGAGGGAAAAGTATACTAATTAGGAGCTAGCAGCGGCAAGACTCAAGAGCAGTATTAGGGTTTCTAAGCTGGCAGATGAAAGAGGCACATTGTATCTTAAGTGGTGGTATTTCTTAATTTTCCTTTCTTACAGCTGAGACTCAAGTGCAGGTTTCTTTCTTCTGCAGAGAAATCAGGATTTAGGATCAGGCTTTTCAGAGAAGCCAAAGCAAGTTGGGTTCCCAGGTCCCAACTAGAATTTCAGAAGGATTTGGACACTTAATTTCAATAGGTTCTTTTGGAAAACCCAGCCCAAATTCTTAGCAGGTGGAGACTGGCCAAATGGGACACAGGACACAGAGAATTAGTTGGGAGCATGTGAGGGCAGAAGCCTGGAACATACTAGATTCTTCTGGCATGTCACAGGTAGACTTCAGCACATGCAGAACCTTAGATCTGTCTAACATCTCTACTACAATCTAGTACCTAACACTCAGAAGTCTCAACACTATGCCTTTATAGTTTCTTCCCTTTTGTGATCTTAGGTCAGTCACAATCTCTGTATGAACATCTGTAAAATGGGCATCAGTTATCTACTTGCACAGGACAGTTGTGAAGGTCAATTAATGTTTGTCAAGTGCTTTGAGGTCCTTTCATGAAAGTTGCAAAGAAGTATTTTTAACCAGTGTTTCTCATTAACAGCATAACAGTCCGGTTATAGCTAGATGAGCAGCTATTCCTCCAGTCTCACTGCGATGTGCTTATGTTGACACTTACTTCCAAACTTCCACACAGCGTAAATCTCCCTTTCCTTCTGTCCCCCACAAGCTGACAGGTTTGGTCAGAGAGATTTCTTGGATGTAGACTGAAAAGAGCACTGCTGATTTGATGCAGATGTATCCGTACAAATGCTGAATGAAGACTTCTAGGTTTGCCAAACAGTAAATTAAGTCATGCAGATCATCTCACTTTGCATGCAGCTGTTATCATCCCTGCAGTTCCCTTCTGTGGCATCCTCCTTTGCAGACCTCCAAGCTACTTATGGGACCTGCTATTGTTGGGAGCAGATTAATATGGTCGCTGTAAGTGTCCTCAAGGACTGTGGAGCAATTTTTACTCTGCAAAAGCAGCATTTTTTCTTGCAGGCAGATGTCTGTACTTCATGTTCCCTTCCCACATCTACTTAGCTTGATCACTTAGAGTAGTGTAAACTAAGTACACCAGACCCCTGCTTGAATGCAGGGTTTTGGATCCATGTGCGGTCCCGCATTAATGCGGGGACCGCATTACCATGGATCCCAATGTAATTAAATTTAGGATCTATGCGCAGTCCTGTGCTATAAGCGAAATCCCACTATACAGACATGCGTTCTAGCGAGGGTCTGCAGTAATAATTGAAGTTCTACAGCACCTTTCACTGGAGAATCTCAAAGCACTGTACCAAGACACTGCCTCACACCATGCTTGTGATGTCAGCACTATTGGATCCATTATATAAGTGGGTAAACTGAGCCACAGAGAGCTTGACTTACCCCAAAATCACACTGCAAGACAGTGGTAGAGCCATGAATAGAACCCAAGAGTCCTGATGGTCAGTTTCCTGCTCTAACCAACAGGCCATATTGTTTTCCCTTTTAACATGAAAAAAGGTTTTTCCCAATCTGTAAAAAATCAGGAGCTGTGAAATTAAAATTCTCCAGCCCAGAAAACAGACAACTACAGTGTTTTAAACATCAATGTTTCTAGAGCCAAACCACACTCCCAAAGGAAATTTATCCGTTCTGTATCATTATAGAATGGAAGATTTATTCAGAAGAGCCACTAACATTTCAGCCCAAAAGGCCTCCAGATGAGAAAGACAATCCCCATTCCAGCAACAGCTTTTACAAAGCTTTACAAAACGTGCTTCGGCTGATGAAGAAACCCTTCCCCCAACACCGATTGCTGTTAGGACATCAGCAGATCTACATCAAGTCATTGGCAAGTCAACAAGTATGGTCTTTAGTACAACAGAATTCCATGTCAAATTTAGAGATTATCATCTTCACTAAGTAGACATGAAGTCACCCGCTGTTGCCAAAGACAACAAAAGAAATGCAAAGTGGCAAGAGGTTCATTTAAACAGTTATAGTATTACAGATATTTGAGGAACAAATGACAGTTTAAATTCTCTGGGTGTACAAATGGGTGAACTCCAGTGAAGCTGTGTCCATTTATAACAGCAGGGAATTTGGCTCAGAAATATATATGGTACTATTTAGAAGAACTTTTTAAGTACATATGCCTACTAAGATTCGCCATAATGACAGGAACAAGGTGGAATTCTTAACATGGGGTACATTTAAAAAAAATTCACTTGTTTGACAATGTAACAAGACAGCTCTAAAATGCAGTATAAACTTACAAGTGATTTTATACTATGGTATAAACACACAGACACACCCAAGCCTTGGTCAAATAAAATTGATCATGAAATCCCTAAGGTGCAATTGACCGCCTGACCTTATCAGTGCCCTGTTAATTCAGCTGATAACAAGTACGCTCCTGGTTCTCTTCCCCAGTGACATTGATTTGTTCTAGACATATTTTCCAAGCTGTATCTGCCTGGGAAAGTTTGGTCTCCATTGTTGGATTGCTTGTTTTTTCCAAGCCATTATTATTATAAAGTGCTATCTAGGGAAGACCTCCGCTAGCTGCCTGAGTGCCTCAACAGGAAAAACTGAGGCCAGCACTACTTAGCCTGCCTGTCAGGGGATGGATTTTCAGAGATACTGAGCACCTGCAGTGCCCACTAAGTTCAGTTGTAGCTGCAGACACTCAGCACCTCTAGATAAAATGTCAGGTCCCAGACGTGGCAGCCCACCTGTCAAGATAATGCAATGTGGATCCATTACGAAAGTGAGAGATGGGTGCAAAGTCTATTCTGCTCTCCTTCTTCCCGAATCTGAGAAGTTGGGCTTTAAATACCAGCCAAATGAAGTGAGGCAGGAAGGAAAGAGAAAACCACAGCACTTGGTACATGCCTGCCAAGAGGTGGCACCTGAAGAGATAGAGCTACCGAGTCAGTATAGTGTTTTGCAAAAACTTGCAAAGATCACTGCTCAGCGGTGCAGGAACAATTTGTACAGTGGGGGTGCTGAGAGCCATGAACCAAACTGTAAACCCTTTATATGGTGGAAACCACTTCAAGCCAGGGGGGAGCAGCAGAACCCTCAGTTCCAGCATAACTATGTCACTGCTCAGCTGATTCTCTGGCCAGATGTAGATTCATTCTCAGCCCAAGACTCAGCTATGGTTTTCACATTTCTAAGGGACACTGAGCTCTCCCTCTGCCTTGGAAACCATCATGATGAACCACCTACCACAGTTGACGGTTATCAGCCTAGAGGCCCTCTCTTTTCCTTTACTGGGACCTTTTCGAGCCACTGACAAGAAGTTATACAGATATGATTAACCAAGCTGCTCAGAAACTCTACATTCTGCACTAGCTGGAGGCCCGTGTACCTACCAGAGTCATACACATGAAACATTTATCACCCTGCTGCATAGACAGTATTGGACTCCCAACTTATTTCTGGATGCAATTCATGATGTTAACTTTGAACTACAGTTTGGGTCTTGGCTTCCTTTGAAACCACCTCTTTCCTAGTGCACCTACAAGCAAGGAGGGCAGTTGGGACTCTTCAGCTATCAGAGAATGGTGATCAAGAGAACTCATCAAGGGACTCTTCAGCTATCAGGTCCAAAGATTTCAATTTGACAGAGCTGAATGTAGGGTGTTCTCAGTACACATGGGGCTCGGTTCCAGGACTGCTTCCCCACAGTCACCCAATAAACCCCAAGATGTGCTGATCATCAAAGCATCCTGTGAAGTGTAGCTTGCCTTGGCGATGAGGAGTTTTTCTTATGGGTTGGGTGGGGAAGGGAGCATTGTTTTCTCCAAGTTGTCAACTGTGTGCCACTATTCTGTATAACTTGACTGCACCTTAGTAGGGAAAAGCACTGTAACTAGACTGCATCTATGATCTGCATTGGTCCATTTGTCTTCCCATCAAACATTTAATGCCTCAAATCCACCTCTTCAGAATGGTGTATGGGAAAGAAAAGAAAAGAGAGTGAGAGTGAGTGAGTGAGTGTATATAAATAAAATCACATGGCAGAGTCAAGACAGCTGGAGACAAGAAAGCTGGGACTATAGAATTGTTAGCCCCCAGTGATGATTTTTTGCTATGTACAAGGCAAAGAAATAAATACAGAACACCAAGATGTAGACATTTTATAACCTCACTTTTCAGATCATATAACTACACTTTTAAATACAAAACAGCTGCTGTGCACCAGCACATCTCTGGTGCCTGCTTTTTAATGATGCAGAGGCAAAAATGCCAGGTTGCTAGACTCTTTCCCCCAGAACATCAATAGCAATTGTAACATCTCTTCCTACAGATGTGCTAATGAAAAGAATCTACTCTTATTTGCACCTTCTCTTCAATTTGATGTGAAATCCTAAATGTTTTCATTTTGTTAGCACTTAACGAGATTTTAACTGATTCCTTCCTCCAGCATTCCTTTCTCCAGTCCTATATAGGACACTAACTTCTGGTCTCACTTGGGCCAACAGTAACTCTAAAGCTAGTTCTGACTAGGTCAGGCCTCAAATAGAATCCAAATTTAGGACCTTTACATTTTCTAGAGAATGTGTTTATATAATGGATCGAGCTGGATATTAGAATGGAAGTTCCTGAAAGAGGGAATGTTGGCCAACCACACTGGAATTAGACCCTGTTCTTTTCATCTACATCTTTAACAATGTATTCTAGCCAGCCAGACAAGGCCTTGCTTCTGACTGGGCAACTCTTTGATAGCACCTCTGACAGCACAGCACTTGGGTATTACTGAACTGCAGTGTCAGCAATGGAACTTTTGTATGGGAGGCAGGGAAAGAAAAAGGGGAAGGGCAGAAGTAAAAGGTTTTTGGGGGCAATCAGTAGAGGAAGGAGCATAGAACTTGGCAGAGCTGGGGTAGAGAGGGAGGCACAGGACTTCCAAAAGGAAGCAACTAGGGAAACTTGAAATACACAGAAGAGGTGATGTACTGTGGGACTTTAGGGGCCAGGTAGGATGATATGTCCCAGGTTAGTAGGACCTCCTTTAATCAAAGCACTAAGATTTGACACTTTCACCTGTGTTGGATATAACTGCAGAGTCATTGACAGGATAGTGACTCACCCGCACCCCACATACCCTGAGTTCTGTCCTAGCATGTATTGTGCTCAGGGTCAAACCTGGGATGGATTGTCTGGGGACAACCTCTTTGTTGGCTGTTCCCAGAATCTTGGCCAGGACTCTGAAGTGGATCTTTGCATGGTATTAAAGGGGGCATCAGGCAAAGGAAGAAGAGTCTGGGTGAAATTTTGGAGGGGAAGAGGAGAGATGGAAGGGATTTCAGGGGAGGGAGAAGACAGACAAATAAAGACTTCACCAATTCTGCTGTTTGGGTGGTCTGGACTGGGGTTGCACAGTCACACAGCTGACTAAGAGTGCTGAAGAGTCCAGAGGAGAAGCCCAAAGAAGCTGAGCAACAGTGGGGTCCTTACCAGATGGAAGTCTGATCTTGAGGAGGGTGAAGAAATGTGTGGTGCTGTTGGGAGCTTCATGTGAATTTTGAGGGTGGGGAGAGCATGCCTTGCAATGCTGCAGGGAGTTTCACCGGATATAGGGAAAGGACCTTGCACTGTGGTGTGTATGGGAGGTGGTGAAAGAGCCCTTACAATTATTCCCCTAGGGGGGTTGAGTAGCCTTATATGCTCTCTCTCCTTACTGGGGTCTCCTCTGGAGCTAGAAGGCAAAAGCTTCTCACATTGACAAATACTTACTTTAGGGCCAGGTAGACCCGGGCGGCCAGGGTTTCCATGGGGACCAGGAGGACCCTAAAACAAAACAGAGAGGCATAATAAATCTATACAAATCAATGTTATTCAATATGGATGGAGCCAAAACCCCAGCTCCAAGTGCCCCTGAACTTTGAGGAAGCTCAGATCCAGGCTCAGTCCGATCCCCAGGAATGACACTGGCCTACTTTATATTAGAAAGGTCTTGCTGTACCTGCAAACCCTCCTAGAGGTGATCCAGGTCCCCAGACAAAATAAGCTACATTGAAAAAAGGACCTTTGGGGGGCACAATAACACTACATCTACATGGGGGCTTTTGCCAGCAAGCAATGTTGGTCAGAGTTTGGCACACTCCTAACCAACATAACTATACTTTTCAGTGTAGACCAGGCCACCATCCCCAAAACATCTGTAATTAACAAAAGCCATTCCTGGCAGCAGGAAGGACAGAGCTGGTGTGAGCATTTCAGTCAGTCACTCTTCCTTATAGCTGCAGTTTGCTCCTTCCAGGATGGAGGTGGCTTAAGCAGAACATTAATTAGGTGGGCCTCTTAATTAGCCAGCAATAACAAGGAGATAATGGCACTGTGGCTGGACAGGGTTGACTCTGTGTTAGCAGATTGTTCTTGTATAGCAAATACTACTGTAACCAGACTGAGAACATGAGCAGTTTGCAATGCAGAGACACAGGAGATGCGAGATGGTTTAAAAACCAACCTTCCCATCAATGCACAACTGCAGGAATCTCCCACCAGAGTGCAGATATGTCAGCAATCACTTTAGAGAGGCACCCACTAACCACTTGCAACTGCATTAGCAATGGCAGTGAAGCAATGATCTCTCTCAGGTGTGCTGGGCTTCCAAACAGCTCCACTGACTTCAGTTAATACCAGGCCTCAACTCTAATAGCTTCTCTGCAACCATATTTCCTATGTGACCTGACTTCTTCCCTAGGGACACTATTCAGCATAATTATGCTAGCAGACAGTAGGACCTTTAAACTCCTGGCAGCCTTAGAGGCTTCGTGCTTAGCCTCAGTACGGTACCAGGGTGCATAATGCATAAAACTTAGCTATGCTGGCAGATGTCTGTAATAGAGACATAATCCATGTCAGTCAGGGGTGTGATTCTGACCAACAAAGCTGTGCTGGCAGAAATCCCTAGCATAGACACAGCTGTTCCAGCAAAGCTGTGCTTTTACCAGATTAGCTTGTTTCATTCATGGGAGGTGGCTTTACTACATCAGTATAAAGTGTGCTTTGTGGGCACAGTTGCATCCTCATCAGGAATCAAAATAGTAGCAAAAGCCCCAGAAGGAGCAGAGATTTGGGGTATCAAGAAGACTATATACATTTAGAGCCATTTACTTGGCATTTTAGAATAAGCAGCAGGCACATTTCTGAGAGCTGAAATAAGGGGAAACCGAGGTACTTGCTAAAATGAAATTTTAATGGTTTAACTACATGTTTAACCTTCAGGAAAGTGCTTGAAATTTTGCCTTTTTAGAGGCTCTGATGAGACTGGAATGCAAATCCATACTATGATTGGTATATAGTAAAGTCTTTGTTTAAAATGAGCTTCAGTTTTCCCCAGTGGCATTTTAATGATTCTTTCGTTTCAAAAATAGATACATAAATGATTAAAAATATAGTCTGTGTCCCTCACTCAAAAACTACAGCAATTTTCTCTGCCTAGATACTAAGGGCAATTGGCACTGCAAAATACCTACAATAGATGATATACAGCAATATCTCCTTTTAAATCATTTATTAAAAGAACTCAACATGTTTTCCAAAGACTATTTAAGGCACTATCTGGAATACGAAGCTAAGAACAAATTATCCCAGGCTTTGTACAGAGCAGATGAAATCTGCTAACTTTTCAGGCAGAGGTAATAATGCTGCTAAATCCCAGAACACGTTCCTGGGAGGTGTAGGAATTTGAAAAGTTAATTCTGAAGATTCATATTCTGCCAACATGCACAACCTTTATGCCACCAGTAGGAGTACTTTCATTTACTCTTGATTTACAAGGAGGAGCATAGATTGGTGGATAACGAGAAAGTTATTTGGCTGCTTTCTCAGCTCTGAGAGAGACTATAATATTTGCTGTCATCACTTCTGCACGTTTGGGTCCAAATCTCCCAGGCTGTGATTTCCAAAGGAGACAAATGGAATTAGTGTCCAACTAACAAAGGAATTCAGTGCCTTTAATCGCCTTTGAAAGACACAGCCTTAATGTTTATTTAGTGTAATAAAAATAGTGGGTTTTTTTATTACATCTTGTAGCATGAGCATTTGTTGAGCCAACAGATTTGTTGGGGAAGAGAGTCAAAACAGCTTTTGTAAAGGGAAGTCATGCCTCACCAATCTATTAGAACTTTTTGAGGGGGTCAACAAAGACTTGGAAAGGAGTAATCCAGTGGATATAGTGTACTTGGACTTCCAGCAAGTCTTTGACAAGGTCCCTCACCGAAGGCTCTTCAGCAAAGTGAGGAGTGATGGGATAAAGGGAAAAGGTCCCCTCATGGATCAGTAACTGGTTAAAAGACAGGAAGCAATGGATAGGAATAAATGGTCAGTTTTCAGAATGGACAGAGGTAAGAAGCAGGGTCCCCAAAGGATCTGTACTGGGACCAGTGCTGATCAATAATTTCATAAATGATCTGGAAAAAGGCGTAAACAGTGAGGTGGCAAAGTTTGCAGACGATACAAATGATTCAAGATAGTTAAGTACAAAGGAGACTGCCAAGAGATCTCACAAAACTGAGTGACTGGGCAACAAAATGGCAAAATTCAATGGTGATAAATGCAAAGTAATGCACATTGAAAAACATAATCCCAACTATACATAAAACTGATGGTGTTTAAACTAGCTGTACCACTCAAGGTAGAGAACTTGGAGTCACTGTGGATAGTTCTCTGAAAACATCCCCTCAGTATGCTGCGGCAGTTAAAAAAGTTAACAGAACGTTAAGAACCATTAAGAAAGGGTTAGATAGTAAGCCATAAAATATCATAATGCTGCTATATAAATCCATGGTATGCTGCCTCCTGGAATACCGCATGCAGTTCTGGCCCCCCATCTCAAAAAAGCTATATTAGAATTAGAAAAGGTACAGAGAAAAGCATTTTTGTTGCTCAGGAGTATGGAACAGTTTCTATATGGAGAAAGATTAAAAAGACTGGAACTGTTCAGCTTGGAAAAATAGACAACTAAGGGGGGATATGACAGAAATCTGTAAAATCATGAATGGTGTGGAGAGAGTTAATAGAGAAGTGTTAGTTATCTCTTCGTACAACACAAGAACCAGAGGTCATCTGATGAAATTATTAGGTTTAAAGCAAGCATAAGGAAATACTTCTTCACATAATGCACAGTCGATCTGCAGAACTCATTACCAGGGGATGTTATGAAAGCCAAAAGTATAACTGAGTTTAAAAAAAGAATTAGGTAAGTTCACAGAGGATAGGGCCATTAATGGCTATTAGCCAAGATGGTCAGGGTTGCAACCTCAGGCTCTGGGTGTCCCTAAGTCTCTGACAGCCAGAAGCTGGGACTGGATGACAGGGGATGGATCACTTAATAACTGCCCTGTTCTGTTAGTTTCCTCTGAAGCATCTGGCAGGGGGAACTGACGGAAGACAGGATACTGGGCTAGATGGACCATTGGTCTGACCCAGTATGGGTGTGCTTATGTACATCATCATGTTTCATAGAATGAGAAGTCTGGCAGAGCAGGGACTGAACACATTTTTTCCCAAGTCCCCTGCTAGTGCCATAATCATTGGACCATTTTCCTTGCTGTCTCTGATGAAAGCATTTCCCTAGAGTCTTTGGGATCAAGAAAATATTTAGAGCCACATAACTGTGCAAAGAAAAAATTGTCCTAATTATAGAGGGATTAGTTTTAATGACAAAGCTTAGAGCAGCAACATCTCTATAAAGTCAAGATCCTAAAACGTCTCAGACATCAGCAGTTAATGCAAGCAGTCCAGAGCAAGCTCTAAAGCACCAAGCCAGATTTATAAAGCGAGGGTAGTTCAGCTGTTACGCAAGTTCAGAGTCAAACATCCCAGCTCAAATCCCGTTTTACAGCTTGGTCTCCTTTTGGGGCATATTCATGCGACTTGTTATCCATCATAATACAAGATAGAATTCTCAACAAGAAAGCTGTAGGCAGCAGCACAACCTCCAGCTGGGACCAGCCAATGCTGATTGACACTGACACAGCTTCCAACTGGAAATGTGGAATCTATAGCTACAGCAGCAGGTTTGTCACGGTGGGAAAAGAGTTACAAATAGCATGATTTTCCTGCTCATCTGTGACATTTTTGGTGTCTGTGACTCACCCGGAAGCAGTGGCTGCTGTCTCATGGGTTTGGGCTAGGGTGACGAGACAGCAAGGGTGAAAAATCAGGACACGGATGAGGGGTAATAGAAGCCTATATAAGAAAAAGGCCCAAAAATCAGGACTGTCCCTATAAAATAGGGACATCTGATCAGCCTAATCTGGGCCCAGCTTCCCTCCCCACTCAGACCAAGATTAGAGGTGTGATGCCAGGGCGGAAGGTGCTGCTACAGATGGTGAGTGCCCCCATATCTTTCAGGGCATTTTTTTTTTTTTAACAAAAATCATGGAGCAGTCACTAAATCCGTGACTTTTATGGAATTCACCATGACTGCTCTGAGATTTTTTATTTAAAAAAATGCTATAACAATCTATAGCCCTATCTATGGCTAACCTTCCAATCAGAAACTCATAGCTAACAAATAATGTTCCTAACACAGTTCACAGGACGACTTTTCCAGCACAACTGTAGGAAATATTAACCAAAAGCCAGCCTGAAAAGGGGACCAGTCTTCAGTCCAAGCAAAGGCCTGCAAGATCAGAATTCTCAATACCCAGGGATAAGCTATGCAAGAAGATAAACACCCAGATCCCTGGTTTAAGGGGTTGTTCCTATACTATTGAATTCAATAAGAGTTTTAGCTTTTAGCTTCAGTGGGAGTAGGATCAGAGACATAGGGAGATGAATAGAACATGGGGTTAGCAAGATCAAAACAGGAGACATCCATCTCACTCGAAATCTCCAAAGCATCCCAGTCTGACTAAGTGGAAGGCAATGTGCTGCTGGTGTAGTGGGAAGTCCAATCCAGTAACCAGGGCACGGCAGTGATCAAGCCCAAAGGTTATGAAAGTCCCATTTAAAATGTCTAGCTCAGGTATGGAGAGACAAGGGCATAGTCTGGCAATAGTCCTAAAATGGTAAAAAATAACTCATTTTGATATGTTCCAACATGGCTAGCCCTTTAATCTATGTTTACACCCACATTCTTGGCAGAGGAGGAAGATTCAGGGTGGTACAGCTATCCTTGGGCAGAGTAACAGAACGTACAGGACAGCATCTGCCTGAGGAACTTTGAGCAGTGAACATCTGAACAGGCAGGTCCTAAGATTTAAGCTATGCACCAGTCTATAATGGCAATGGAAGTAATTGGTGGAACCTTAAATTCCACCCTTCAAGCCCACATACATATGCCCAGATCTGTGCGAAGATGCTATATGCATATGGTCTGTGTTCTGCCAGCCCCCGGGTACATTTATTCCTCACCTAGCTTATTATTCCTCTCCAATCCCACAGGCAAACTTCTCACTCCTCTTTCATACTGTCTCACCATCAACCACCTCTCGCCTTTCATCAAATCTGCCCATAGGCAACTAAATTTAATAAACAACCCACCCCAGCATGCAGCAAAAATGAAAAAAGAAACCACTACGCCCAGTTTCAATTCATCCATCTCAGAAACAAGTGCCCTTATGCATAGCACGTCCCAGTGACATGTACCCCAGTCAAACCACTAATGGCGCTAAAAACCTCTCTGCAACCCAATCAATCCTAAATATAATATTGTGTGTCTCAGATGTTCATGGAGCCATTCTATTATCTCCTGTAGCCAATGGCAGATGCAACTACCCCTTCATTTACACTGATCCCAACAGCTACAATTCAGCTCACGACGCTTCTCTTTCAGCTATAACAGGTGATCACAAAAGGTGGTGAAACTCCAACGCTGTAAAATCAGCCAGCCCAAGTATAAACAACTCCTGCCTAGCAAACATTCCAAATCACAGGGTGTTTGGTAATAAACAAAGACATCTTTCACCTTTAGGTCATGGAGGTGAATGTAAGGCTAGTAATGAACAAATCATTGTCATCTAATAGCTGTGGGGCTGCCTATGCAATCTGCTTGTCTCAGTCGGAGTCTTTGCTGTGCAGGTGCCCATCTCTCCACCACCACAAGCCGCATGCTTATAGGCAATCTCAACAAAGTGCCCTATGATTAAATGGATATGGGGAATGAAGTACCCTTTAACCCCTAAAACTTGTCCTTCAACCAGAACTCAGGAACACAGATACTTAGATTGTAATCTCTTCGGAGCAAAGGCTGTCGTTTTGTTCTGTGTTTGTACAGCACCTAGCACAGTGAGGTGCTGGTTTATGACAGGGGCTCCTAGGTGCTACCATGATACAAATAAATAATAATGGATCATAGGAAAACCAGCAGCCTCCCCAGTCTATAGTGCTCTCAGTCTTGTCCCTTTTTCTCACATTGAAGGCACAAAGAACGTATAAAATGCCAAAGCAAATCAAAGCCCCTTCTCAGTTGCACAATCTCATCTTCATCGACCCTTGGCCACTCCGGTAAGATCAGTTTTAACTATTCTCATCTGAACTCACCACGCACAGAAGGAATTTCACCAAAGGTATATTTAGGACAGCTCCTCAGCAAAGGGACTACATCAGACTATTGGCACTAAGCAACTACAGCGGCAACATTTGATGCTCCCATCCCAGTTAACCGCCTGTTATATGACATGTTGAAAGGCAGCTTCTTCTCATCAAACCAAGTCTCAGAGACATCCATCCCTCTACCAACACACACCGCACAAAGACAGTGTCAGTCCAATCTGCCTTTCAGCTAACTACTCCTGTCTTACTCAGCCTAATCCAGCTTTCATTACCCTCCCCTTCTGGACCATCAACCCTAATCAGTATCTCCCAGATGTAGCCACCTTTCCATAGATGAGCAGTGCTGGAGCTAGCTGCTACCCTCTATTCATGCTCTTTTAGACTAAACTCTACTTCTTTGCCCTTCAAGTAAAAGGGTTGGTATATACTCATAAGTATTATGACTATATGTAATCATCATCATCATCTTACTTATCTCTTTTCTTTGCATTGGATGGGACAACACTGAGTCCAGCAAGTTAGGAGCTGAAATTCTACCAGTCCCATATTATTCACACACACTCTCTTGGCTCACTCTCGGCACTGTTTAAACAATAAAACCCAGCAACAAGTCGACTTATATCTGAAGTCTTCCAGCCTCGGCACCAGAAATTCCATGGAAAGTTTTATCATGGGACACTGGTTTAATCATCAGCAGTCACCAAAGGCTCAGCAGCATGGAAACCAGGCATTGAACACAATCCCTCAATGTGTTCTGAAAATGAGGTGGGGTGGGGTAGGGGGGTTCCCAAACGTGGCTGGGCTTGTAATCTGGATGGAATGCCACTCATGTGAAAGCCATCTACTTGTGAACTCCACAGTGCCAGCCAGGTCATCTCTGCTACATGAGCAGAGCTGGGAACCCTCTCACAGAAACTCTTATTTATCTTGGTTCACAGTCTGCACAAATTAACAAAAGTTTAACTGTGTGCAATTCCCCTCCCCCCCACACTAAAAAACTCACGCAAAATGCTAAAGAGCTTCATCCAAAAGGGACAGCTACTCATTGAAAAAAACTCATTAGACTTGGGGGCTTCACAATGTAAAGCAGCTTTTCTCCTCCTGACCTCCAGATTCCACTCTGACCTTTGGCTTGCTGAAAAACGAGCTAAATATTTGAAATGAGGCCAAACAAACTGTTTTTTTAAACACTTCTACTTAGAAGCTGGAAAACCTTCCTAGTGGAACGAGGAGATTGGGAGAATCTTTACAGCAGACTGAAATTTTATCATCTTGGGAGAAAAGCCCCCGTTTTTTGAAAAAGAAGAGGATTTTTTTTTTCTGCAACCAAAGACAAAACATAGCAAGGAAATGCTACAGCAGGAGCTTGGAATCTTCCACAGCTCTGAGGCTCATGGCATGATGGAGGTAAGAATCAGTGAGTGCAACAGCAACATTTTACCTCCTTGCACAATGGAATTTCTCCTATCTATTGAGAGCTTAAAATTAGTGCAGAGAGTTGGCATTAAAGACCTTTGGGTCCTATTCCCAGCTCTGCCACTGGCTGGCTATGAGACCCTGGGCAAATCAGTTTGCCCACCTGTAAAATGGCAAAATTGACTTTCAATGGGACTTAAGCTCCTAAGTCACTTAAGCACTTCTGAAAATTTTACCCTAAGTCTGTTTCTGCTTCCTTGGAAGTGAATCCAATAGCAAACTTCCCATTGTTTTCCACATGTGCAGGCTTCCTGTGCTACTCCAGAGTGTGACTGTAAGGTTTAGTTAACATTTGGAAACTTCCACATAAGCATTATTGCTGTGGTTTATAGCACCTTTTAACTCCCTGCAGACCTCACTAAGCCATGCACATTCTTCAGTGCAACTGAGCTGTCTGCACACAAATGCGGTACCACTTTATAGCAGCATAGTTAAAGTGGCAGAACTTCCCTAGCATGGAAGCAGTTATGTCAGTACAAAGGTGCTTTATGCTGGTACAGCTATTCCTATATAACGTATCCTTATACCAACATAACTGCATCCAGGCTAGAGATTGCACCAATATAAGTGTTTCAATATAAAAAAAATAAGAAATAAAAAAAACCCGCATGCCCCTAACTGAAATACCAGCACAAAACCCTGTAGGTAGTGCCAGCACAAACTACAGCTATGTCTATCACAATTAAGTCAGTGTCCAGGTCTACCCTACAAACTTTCACTGGCATAGCTACATTGGTCGGGGTGCAATTTGAGACCGACAGCTATGCTGGCAAGAGCCCCAGTGTGGATACAGTTATACACTGGCAATACTATGCTTCGACTGTTATAGCTTGTTTTGCTCAGGAGCACTGGAAATAAGAAGCCAGCTTCCTGTGACCATCCAGCTCTCCACAAACCAACAGTGGGCCACCAACCCTAGAAAAGAGAAAGCCACTCAAGAGTTATTTTTACACTGTTCAATAATCAGAGAACATAGGGGTCAGCCCACAGACTTATATAAAGAAGTGAAAATACTATCCTGTATCAATAGGACATCGTCACCCTGTGGAATTCACTGCTGCAAATGGTCAGAGTCAAAGGCTGTGGCAGGTTTCTGAGGAGGTGGCTAACTGTATAAGCCTTAAGAACACTGAAGTTATCCAAGCTAAGATGAGAGCACCATGCCTCACCAGGCCATAAACTGCAGAGGAGAGGACGAAATCCTTCCTGCTCTCAAAACGTACAGCATTGCAAAGCTAGTTACATGCATTGTTCTTCCTTCCCCTGAAATGTCAGGGGCTAGCCTCTCTGCTAGAGGCAGGATACCTCACTTGATGGACCAATGAGCTGATCCAGTATGAGTCTTGTTGCACCAGGGACAAGGTCTGTGCAGTTGCAGAGGAATTTCACAGGAGGTCCAGGTTAAGTAAAGAGCGAAAAAAAAAAATCTCTCTGGGGTTGATTGTTTATTTTTTCAGGGTTCTTTTGCAACCAAAAACAAGAACCCTCCTAAGCCCATCCTATTGTCTGGCCACATTCCCTTCCTCCAGTGCAAATTCTTAAATCCCAGAACCATTAATGAAGACAAAACAACAATATGTGCAGGGCAGTTCTGTCTCTAGTGCTCCCAGGCCAGGCATTTATACAGCAACCCCTTTCTCTCCCCTGAAATTCGGCTCGGTTTCCACAGAGCTGAGCTAAACTAGGCTCAGCTGCACCTCATTACTTCCCAGCTGGGATTTCCATCCTGAGGAGCTGATGAGAACGCCCTGGCTGGGATTTAACTCGAGAAGTTCCATGTGACTGTCAGGGGCTTCCCTGCTGAAGCAGCCTGGGCCATGGATCAGAGGACACTGAAACACTTTTCTTCCCCTTTTACTGCTACTGAAATGTCAAAGCTCAGTTTTGTTAAGCTGGGGGAATTTGGATATGTGCGCACAGGAAAGCTGGGGTCTCCAGACCGTGGGTTAAGCTTACATACCATAAGGGAACGTCTACAGTCCAAGCGGGGATTGTGATTCCCAGCTCCAGGAAACTTACTTTCACTAGCTCTCATCAAGCTAGCGCGCTAAAAATAGAGTGCAGGCCATGGCCAGTGTGAGCGGTGGGAGGGGTTAGCCACCCAAGTGGGTAGCCTCCCCTGCTGCTCATGCCCCTGCAGCTGCGTTCTGTTTTTATTATGCTAGCTCCATGAGAGCTAGCACGATTATGTCTCCTTGAGCTGGAAATCGCACTCCGAGCTCTAAGCGTAGACATCCCATTGTGCTCACTAAGCTCAGCTGGAGACCTGCGGTAAGGATTATGAGCCAGGGAGAGCAGAGACTTTCAGCCTTAACTGGTAATTTTCCAGCAACTGCAAACTTCTAAGAGAACCCCGTGTTGGTATTTAAGCATGGTCTGTGCTAAAGTGTTTGTCAGTAAAGGATTATGTAAAATATGGAGCTGGGTCACTCTGTTTGCCAGAGGAAAAAAAATAGTAGCTATGCCTGCATATGACATGGATTGCAACACACAGGTCTCTGCACAAAACATCAGCAAAACATTACCCAGGACCGTGAAGACAACAGTACAAAACAATAGCTAAATGCTTGGATCTCTCAGTACCCATGCTACAAAAGTGCAGAACAGTGAGGTAAGTAAATAACCTGTATTGAAAATATCAGGCCCGATCCTCCTTTACACTAAGGTCATTTTACATCATCCTGGCTGCATAAGGGGGCCTTAAAGTGAGCGTAAATTACACTTTAAAGTCTCTTTACACTGACAGAGTAAATGAGTGGAAATGAGAATCAGGGCCCATTACAGAAGTGCGTAAGAGCTCCTGGAATGAAAAATTTGCAGTGGAAGAGCAAACGTTAGCTAGCTAATCCTCACCCCTCCTGTTAGTTAAGTGAACACATAATTACGTCCCTCTGTGACTCCTCTGTTACAAATGGGGTTAAAAGACTTCCCTTAGATCATATGAGTCAGTGGCAGAATCCCAGTTAGAATACAGGAGTCTGCTCTAAGCACTAGATATGCTGCCTTCCTCTGAACTGCATGTCTTCGCATGTATCAGCACAGAATACTTCTTGTTGTATGAATCACTGAATGACATTCACACGCTCGTAAGGCACTACTTGTGCCCATAACTAGCTAAAAAACTACTCGGGCCCTGGGGCTCCACACATATGTGTTTAACGCTATCTTTGCCACAGAGGAGAAGTGGTTCAGGGGGAGCTGTGGGCACTCAGCTTCTCTGGGGGAAAACAACAGGCCATTCCCTTTTACCAGTATAGAAATGGGGTACACTTAACCACACCTATTTACCATGAATCTCACTGGACCGCAACACAAGCGCCCTCTGGCACTCCCCTGTTTTCTGCCCTCAAAGCCATCTTTCAAAGGCCTCATGGGGGCTGACCGATCTTTCCAGCTAAAGTTCCCCCTGGCACCAGTGGGAACTCTGGCAGCTCAAGGGTCAACTGAAAGAGGTGACTTGATCATGATATGAAATGATCCTTCCTCCCGCTCCCACCCTAGAGGCCAAGGGCCCCAATCCCCCCAACTCAGCATGCAAGAATGTGAGTTCAGGATCCACGCTCAGATCTGTGCTTCGGGACAAGATTGTGTTACCACAAGAATTGCCACCTGCAAACACAGGTATGGAATTGCTCCGTACTGCAATAGCTGCTGCTGCAGCTGAGTTAATGCTAAAAGTTGTGTGTAGCTTAGCTGACTACAGGACTCAAAAAACCCAGGTGTTTCAGGGGATGAGGCATTTCCCCAGGATGGCTCTTGTGACTCTTAGTCATGTTTGTATTTGAATTTAGCAGATATGAGGTAGAAGTGAAAATACACAGAAGATTAGGTTAGAGATTTTGTCCTAGATTCTGAAACAGACAAGGAGCAGGTCAGAGAGGTCCTTTCTCTGGGTCCGCCACAGCTAAGCTGAGTGGAAATCAATTAAAATGAATTTTATTATAGGAGCCGTTCAGATAGCATTGTGTCCAAGGGCAAAATTCAGAGGTCAGAGGAAGTAGGTCTGGAGACCTGATTGATTTGACCATGCTTCTTCTCTGGCCTTTATCTAATGTCTGTGTGTGTTTTCTAACAATAAAAGGTTGGACACTAAAGAGAACGTGGGAAGATAAGGACAAAGAGCAACAGTCCCACCAATAGCCTAATGCCAAACCTCATGTCAGGCTGCTCCTTCCCCAGACCATGGCAGGAGAAGTTTGGCCTGCTGAAAATCTTGGATAGGGGAGGGGGAAAGGAGGGAAGCCAATCTTTGCTCTAAACTTGCCAGACCTCAACAGCTGTGCTCAAAGTGATCACTAGCTCAATCACTATGGTAGAACCATGCGTTGGCATGGAGAATAGCAGCACAGAAAGACAAGATGCCAGCAATAAGGTGCAGGGGTAGACACAAAAACCACTTACCCGTGGGCCTCTCTTGCCAGGTGGGCCTGGTAAGCCTGGTAGACCTGGGGGGCCCTAGAAAAGAGGTAAAGAAATATTATTTACAGTTATACAGAAGACCATGCTCATGATAACAGTTCTGGAAGAGCCAGAATCTAACTGTTTGGAGCAGGAGTGAGGAAGAAAGACCAGTTATGGCACAAAGCCCAGAGTTTTCATGCAACTTATGCTATTGTTGTAAAGGAATAAAAACTATGCACACTAGTCACAGAACTATGTATTTCAATAGAACAGAGACAAAGCATTTTCATCTTGCTGCTGTAGTCTTTATTTCTCTAATCACAGCTGTGTTTTAGTTTCCTGGATTCTGCACTGTAACAGAGGTAACAAATTGCATCTCAATGTTGAAAGAAGCAGGCACGTTGTGTGTTATATTATACAAAAGCTAAGGAAACAGTCATCTCCGTAGTATAGGTTCTTAGAGGAACTGTGATATTAAAGAGATAATCACACCACAGCTCTGCACTCTCCTAGATATTATATTATATGGCAAAAGTAATAAAATTGGTGTCAATAGTGGAAGTTCCTGGACATGGTATTGCAATATCAAAGAGGTACGTTTAGTCATGTCAAATAAGTGGGGATTCTTGGATGCTGGGTTACAATAGAACAGACTTATAGGCTCCCTGCTGCATGCTGGTCTATAATAGTTTAGGGGAACATAATGAGGTTTAAGATGCTGAAGTAAAACTGTAAAATCCTTCTTTAAATTTATTCTCAATGGACTGGAGAATCAAAATTTCCAGAGAGAGCTGCAACTTCTAATCACTCTTGCAACCCTCTTTACAGCACTGACATTAATAATTGTTAGCTAAAGTGTCTCACTGGGGATTTATATTAAAGTAGCTTGTTACAAATGATGGGGTTTGTTTCTCGGGGGGCGGGGGGAAGGGGAGAAAGAGCAGAAGGCTAAAGAATCTTTGGAACCCGGCCTGAACTTTCCAACTGCTCCAGAAGCCAAAGAGAACTATGAGTGGGAAGTGATTAGATCTGCTGCTGAGCAGGTGCACGCTGTACTCCATTCGGTTCCTGCTCCCTACATCCTTCCTTCCCCCAAACAATCCTTTTGCAGACTAACGTGGTGCTCTGTTCCCACAAGTTAAGAACATCACAAAACTGACTCTGCCACTTGTGAAACAACACAGGTGACTCAGTCTGTGCAGACTGCATCACTAAAGGAAGAGTTAAATGTTCAAGATCCCTAACACAGATCTCAGGAATATAAATTCAAATGCACCAGAAAATTCTTGGAGACTTCTACCCCAAATTCCATCCTAGGCTATAGTTTCAAACAGTAAAAGCCTGCATGCATGCCAACAAAGTCTCTCCCCAAAAGAACCCTGGTGAATATTACCAATCCTCACATACAATAGGTAAGTGGTGAGTGAATTAGTTCAGAAGAAATAAGGATAAAACTGAACCTTGGTCCAAACAAATGCAAAAATTTGCAGAGGTTAAAATATGTCTAGGTAATCCCCTTCTTCTCCCCAGTCTCTCCAGGCTACTAATTTGAACTGGCACTGAATGCATTAGCATTTCTCTTTCTACAGTGTGGCTGCCTCAGGTGGAACCAGACAGCGATGAAGGTATCAAAAGAATGCATGGTCTAAAGGTGTAAAATTCTACAGCTTGATAGGGATAATGACTCATCACAGTGGAAGTTCTAGTGCACCCTCAAATGTCAATTGCTTGCTACTCCCTTGTTCTTGAGATTTCCAGCCTGATTCCTAGTCTGAATTATCGGATGAATATTTGATCTGAGAGATGCCCATCACTTGCTAATACAGTATTGGTGTTCCTTATATAAGCAGCCCCCACTGATACAACCGGTCCTTATGTTAAGCTATACACACGCATCAGTTTAACCTGCCATTGTGTTAACTCCGAACACCACATATAATGCGATTATGCAGCTGCACAAACATATAATTGTAGACTTTTTGTTTGAATGAGTCTGCTGAATAACTGCTCCAGAATCCAAGCTTTTGTTAAAAAATTCCCCAACCCTTGTAGCTGGGAAGATAATTATCAAAAGTTGAATGAAATATAATTGACACAGTGATATTTGAGTCTGCAGATAGCCAGAAACTATTATTTCTGTGAACTGCTCCCATCCAGCTCAGAATGTCGACTGAAGTATAATGTTGACAATTTAAAATGTCAGTATCCATTCCTGATCATTTCAGCAGAAACATTTCATCCATTGTTGCTTGGAATAATAGTGGCACATGGTGGGGTGAGGGGGAAGAGATCATGTCCCCTCTCCCACCAACCTCCGTAGCAACATCCAGTTTGAAACAAAGAATTCAAACACCCTCCCATCATTTAATGTTCATCTCCACCTCTGCCCAAAAAGAGGGAGGGAGAAAGGAGAAGCAGCCCTTCTCCAAAGATTCTAACTGCATCCCGAGTACCGAAAACCAAAACCATCTCCCCCAGACAGTCTTTGGCACCAAAAGCCCTGATTCTCTTTAATAATTACTGCAACCCAGTTACCACTCTCTCCAAAATCTGGGGGGAATTTAAAATAAACTGAACATAAAAACCCCACAAGGTACTGTACAGGGAATGGTGGTCAGAGTAGGGTAAACAGTGCTCTATATTCTGGGATCTCTACTGCATAATTTAGGTCCAATATGCTACATAGGATATGAGCCCTTGTGTTACTTCTTTCCCTCCTCCACCTAACAGGTAGGTCCCATCATTCCACTGATCCATGTTTCCTCTGTTCCAAGTTATACCAGTAGCTATCTATTTCTATACAATCCACTTTGAATCCCTAAGGATCTTGGAGTAGGTGACATTGATCACATGAATGCTGGGGGAAACCTGCCTTTGATCACACAACTGGGGAAGGTAATGCACAAACTAAGCCAAAGTAAACAAAGAGCACAGACTAAGAAAGAGCCACATCCATAAACAGAGAAGCATAAAAACCAGGCTGGATGGTTGCACTGTTATCCAAAGCAGGGCACAGTCCCACTTACAGTATAAGGGGATGGCATATGGAGAATATCACAACAGTCAGTAAGCAGCAGCCTAAGAACATCATCATTCACTCTGCAGAAACTATGCTGGGTTTCATTTACTGTTGCTAGCAGGATACCTGTTCTCACCCCTAAACTGGTAGGGTTAAGTTATTCCTGCAGGGCTGGCTAGATCTCTCCATGGTAATCATCATGCCATCTCTGAGACAAGTCCATCTTGAATATTGGAAGAGGTTTCAAAAAGCAGAAAGTTTCCCTTTCCCTCGGTTCATCAGATGGAGGTAACAGTGCTCTGCCTCATCCCTCCGATTCCATGTCAACATTGTGGGACTGAAACGCTGACAGCCTGCCTCAGCAAATAAGGGTTCCTAGAATTTTTGATTCCTGGGCCACTGGCTTTTTTCCTTCTCCTTCTGAAAACTGAAGGTAGAGAGCTCAAATCCCTACTACCACCACACCCCCAAAAAAATAGGAGATCAAGGAGAGGCATCAGAAGCAGATGCTCTCTTCTCCTGCCAGGCAGCTGAGCTCACCTAATAAGCCTAGATAGTTTTGAGAAACAACTGAAGGTTGCCTCAAGAAAATTTAACCCTTCTCATAATTTCCTACAATAGCATGAATGACAACTGTTTTTACCAGGTGAGTATAGGATGTATTCTGTACTGCTTTGGGGAAACATTCGGGAGCAAAATTGAGATTCCAGGATTGAGAAGAGAGTTTTATTTCTAGCCTCCTGAATTTCAAGTTGCAGAGAATTTGACCAGGTTGATTTAAGTTGCAGATATCCAGACCCTGAGTACATCAGAAACCTCAACATTTCATCCTGCCACTTTTCCCAGCTGATTTGTCCATCTGCCTCTCCTATCTCATTACTCCCCGCCCACACTCTGCCTCTTTTGTCTGCAGTCATACAACCATCTTCAAGGAGCCCTTCAGATCTCATAGCTGAGCAAGGCTGAGCTCATCCTGGGATGGGAAACCTTCAAAGAATATCTAACTGCTGCAGGAATTGGGGTTGGGGATTCAGGGGCTGGCGACCTTCCCTCTGAATCACTATTGAACCAATTTCTCAGCATGGTGATACAGGCTGAGGGTGCTGTGCTGCTGCAGGAGCTGCCATTCAAATGAGATCTATATATAAGCCTGACCTTTTAGGGTCATCAGGTGCCCATAGATCTAGAGCAGGGATGGCCAACCTGTGGCTCTGGTGCCACATACAGCTCTTTAGAAGTTACTATGCAGCTCCTAGTATTGGCATTGACTGCAAGGCTGGATGGAGCTACAGGTGCCAACTTTCCAATGTGCGGGGGGAGGGGAGTACTCACTGCTCAACCCTTGGCTCTACCACAGGCCCTGCCCCCTCTCCACCCATTCCCACCCCCTCCCGAGCCTGCTGTGCCCTCGCTCCTTCCTCTTCCCCCTCCAGAGTCTCCTGCACACCATGAAACAGCTGATTGGGAGATATGGGGAAGGGCAGGGAGGTGCTGACTGGCAGGGCTGCTGGTGGGTGGGAGGCGTCAGGAGTGGTGGGGAGCTTCTGATGTATTACTGCGACTCTTTGGCAATGGACATTGGTAAATTCTGGCTCCTTCTCAGGCTCAGGTTGGCTACCCCTGATCTAGAGGCATCGGTGTCCTGGTGAAATTCTGTCAACAAGGGCTGTATTCTATCTCCCTAGATCTCTTCAGCTCTTGCAACTGGAGATAGTATTCTTCTTCACTTCCTGTCCTAACCTACTGTACAGTGTTGCTGGAGTGCTACAGTCTTCCCAAGAGGCAGCTGCATCTCAATGGGGAGCAAAATCCTCTCTGTACAGTTTGTACAGCCCTACAGGGACTTTGGGGATGAAAAGGAAGATAAAATGTAATTTAACAATACTGCTCTTCTCCTCAGTTTCTCAGAGAAGCAATAGAAACTACCTCAAAAATGAACTACAAATATATACATTTCAAAGCTTTCCCACCCATTATATCAGTGCTGCTTTCTGAGGAGTGGCTTTACCCTTTCAGACAGTAAATCTGTGTTTTGTCTTTTTCCTCTTTTCCATCACAAATTTTCATGTATTTGAAGCCTCTTTCAAGCACATGCTGCTCTGAATGACGGTGGTGCTGATGCACACTCAATAAAGTAGTCTGTATCACTAGAGAGCACTAACTTTGAAGTGGCTGGAATGGGCGAAGGGGCAACATTGGAACTAATGACCCATCATACAACAGGATGGAAAAGGTGGAAGTTTATATATTTGTTTGTCCGAAAGATCCATCTTCAGCATCTAGAAGAACATCTCCCCCTGCTAGGCATTTTTCATGTAGGAATAGACAAACTAAGTATACTAGAACCCACCTGAATCTTAGCCTAAAACAATTTTGAAGGTTTGAAAATGTTTGGTTAACTCTCCCTCCTATCCAGTTTGGCACCTCCTGGTTTCAACTAGGTTAGGGAGTAAAAGCCCAAAAATTCCACCCACAAAAATGTTCTAGTAATACATTTAAATACATCTTGAAAATAGATATTCATTCTGTGTTTGTATAGCATCCACGCCTGGGACTCCCAGGCACTACTGCAACACAGAGAATACAGATGATTGAAGCAAGGAGCTCATAGAAACCTTTCAGAGATGAGCCTCTTCTTGAGAGACTTCCAGTCCAATTTTGCTACCTAAAGCAGTTTGGAGGAGCATTTTCCAAACCTGCTTATTACATACTTGTGACCATGGCAGGATGCTGAAGGACTGTGAGGAACCATTTCATCATTGTCCCTTTCTTCTCCTTATATATTTACCATTACCGCCTTTCCAGCACTTTGATCCCAATTACTCTTTTAACTTGTTCTTTGGCACCAACTTCATTTTAAGCAAGCAAGGCTGTTGTTTCATACTCGGTTACTTCCCTACAACCTGATTCCCTTTGGGTGTATTTCTGGTTAAATTCATAATGATTTTTGGGCCAACTGTGTGAATGATTCTAAAACCATCTTAGTCTTCATTCTGTGTATTATACTGACTATGTGGCTTTTCTGTACATGACTCATAAATTAAGGGCATTGAAACACATTGCATGTTCTACAATATATCATAGGTTGTCAACATGGGTAGCCGTCTTTGTCACAAGTCAGACTGGAAAAAGACATTTAAATATTCTATTGATTTTGAGGATTATCCATATTACCAAGATATTTTTTTTTCTGATTCAATTGGCAAGATTTTGCAACAAAAAGGAGTGGTCAGAGATATTCCGAAGATGGTAGTTGCAGAAAACTGGATTCATCACACAGATTCAGAAACATATTTGATTTTGCAACAATATGGACTGCTAGCATAACATCATACCTTTGGGTTGGTGAGCAGCAAAAGGGATCAAATCTATAACCATAAGCCTCTACTGCTTGAGCTAAAAAAATGCAGCTATGTTAGCCAAGGCTGTAACAGATTAAACCCCTCTATCTGTAGCCCAGCCATCACAGAAATGACAACATTTGAGAGCAATAGCAGTCTACAATGCAAAATAAAACCTACCCTTTCTATAAGTCTCATTCTCCACCTTTGGAAGCTTCTCCATCATCAGTTAAGGGTGAAAGAAATAATCTCTCTCTTGCCATTGTTTCTGGATTTCAGTGGGATCCTGCCAAGCCTAGTCATGTGTATTCTTTCATGAATGGCAGACAAGAAAGTTGCCAGAGAGATCACCCCTGAAAGACGCTGAAGTCCCAGTGGAGGCAGAGTGGAGAAAACTCTGAGCCTTTCTGGTAGCACTCAGTAACCCCATAAAATTGCTGTTTGGGCCCACATTTCTGACACCCAGGCTGCAAAGGAGACCACATTTTTACACCATAAATATGCCTGATATTTGTTTATTAAGTATCATTTTTTCTGGCATGCACAGAGGATAAAATTCATGTCTGTGCAGGGGGCCTGCACTAAGTCTATGCATCACTTATATCCCATTTAACCCCTCAAAAAGCAAAGCTTAAGTGGGACTTCAGTGGTAGCAGAGAGCTTGCGCTGGCCCTCTGCACAAGGATGAATTTCATCAGAGTCCCTATTCTTGGTATTAAGGGCCTGACCCAAAGCCTACTGAAGTTAATGGAAAGACTCCCAGTAACTTCAAAGAGCTCATGGAGGAGTCCCAGAAAGAACTTTCCATTTCCCCACCATCTTGTTGAGGAAGCTCAAGGATCCCTGAGCTGCTTGAGAAAGTCTCAGCAAAAGCAAAAGGCTTCAGAACCAAGTTTACTTTACATCCAGGATTCACCAAACTGGTGAAAAACAGGGGTGGCTCCAGGCACCAGCGCAGCAAGCGCATTCCTGGGGCAGCAAGCTGGGGGTGGGGGGGATGTCGGTCGTTGTGAGGGCGACAGTCGAGCTACCTTCAGTGGCATTTCTGCGGGAAGTCCGCCAGTCACTGCGGCTTCGGCAGAAATTCGGCAGCGGGTATATCGAAGGTGCAGGACCGGCAGACCTCCCACAGAAATGCCACAGAAGGCTGCCAGACTGATGAGCTTGGGGTGGCAAAAACAGAGCAGCCCCTGCTGAAAAGCAAACTATGTATGATATCTTTACAACAGTATCTTGTAAGCAATGACTGTGCACTCTTATGTTGGGATTTTTCTGATGAGGACATTTTAAACTCAGTGAAAACACCCCAGCGCCTCCTCTCTCTCCCCCTGCCCCTCACTCCGGTATAGTTTGTGACTTGATTATTAAACACACTTCAGTTGTACCACTAGTGTTATTTAGTGGCATCACATCCTCTTAGTGGCTTCAGACAGTCACAGGCAGCTCCACCATACATTTTAGCATGAGTAAAGTATTAAGATCCCCAATGATGTATATAAATTCAGGACACCGTTCAGGTCTTTTGGGCTTTGTTCTTGAGACTTGCAAGAACCTATGGAATTTCTGCTTTATTGCATAGGGGGAAAGGCCCCCTTGTATCTTGCCATGCATTTTATATACAAAAGCCCAGCAAGTAATCAGCAGGAGAATTCAATTTATACACACTAAGCCCGCCTCAAAGACCTGATGCATTAACAGAATGTCATTTTCTTATGTGGTTTTGCATATCACCTGTAGCCACGGGCTGCACTCTCTTCAGTTCTTGAAAGCCAAAGTCAGCCTGGGTCAGCATTGGACTTTATAGGTGCTGTGGGAAATAGTGTTGATGAGTCAGAGGAAAGATTGCCAGTCACTGAGGGTATGTCTACACTACGGGATTATTCCGATTTTACATAAACCGGTTTTGTAAAACAGATTGTATAAAGTCGAGTGCATGCGACCACACTAAGCATATTAATTCGGTGGTGCGCATCCATAGTCCGACGCTAGCATCGATTTCTGGAGTGTTGCACTGTGGGTAGCTATCCCATAGTTCCCGCAGTCTCCCCCGCCCATTGGAATTCTGGGTAGAGACCCCAATGCATGATGGTGCAAAAATAGTGTCGCAGGTGATTCTAGGTAAATGTCGTCACTCATTCCTTCCTCCGTGAAAGCAACAGCAGACAATCATTTCGCACCCTAGGGGGGGGAGCTCCATCAGCCCCTCCCTTTCATGTGTAAAGAAAAGATTCTGTACTGCCTGGACTATCATAGCAGCTGGAGGCTGCTCCCCCTCATTTATCTCACTAACAAGTCAGTGTTTCTATTCCTGCATTCTTTATTACTTCATCACACAACATGGGGGACATTGCAATGTAGCCAGGAGGTTGGGGAGCAGGGAAGTAACGAGTGGGTTGTTGCAGGGCACCCCCTAGAAGGCATGTAGCTCATCATTTCTGCGGGATCTGACATGGACGGCTGTCTGTCTGGTTCTCTGGTACACTGTTCTCTAGTACATTGCACCATATTCTAGGCAGGACTGACTCTATTTTTAGATACCATAAGAAGGATTGGCTCGGGAGTCATTCCCATTTTTGCTTTGCGGCCCGGCTGACTCAGCCAGGGGCATCATGACAGAGCAGACAGTACAGGTTAACTGTCATCTCATCACCAATTACAATGGCATGGCAGATGTACAGAACAACTGATAACCGTCTCTCTGTCTTGCAAAGGCCAATGATGCTGCGTGTATGCTGCAGTCCGCATCTGTTAACAATCCAGTAGACATACGGTGAAGCATAAAAAACAAAAAAAAACAAAAAAAAAAACACAACTGAAGGGCTCCGTGGTTGCCATGCTATGGTGTCTGCCAGGCAATCTAGGGAATAGGAGGAGCCCAGCATCCCAGCTGCTATGATAGTCCAGGCAGTACAGAATCTTTTCTTTACACATGAAAGGGGGGGGGCTGATGGAGCTCAGCCCCCAGTTGCTATGATGAAGACGGTTACCAGCCGTTCTGTACCATCTACTGGAAATGACCGGGAGTCATTCCTATTTTTTACCCAGGCGCCCCGGCCGACCTCACCTGAGGCCAGCCAGGAGCACTCACAGGCTGATGATGACGATGGATAGCAGTCATATTGTACCGTCTGCCACCGGGGAGGGGAGGGGAGAGGATGCTGCTGTTCACTGCCGCAGCATCGCGTCTACCAGCAGCATGCAGTAGACATAGGGTGACATTGAAAAAAGTCAAGAAACGATTTTTTTTCCTTTTCTTTCATGGGGGGGGGGGGGGGTAAATTGACGAGCTATACCCTGAACCACCCCGGACAATGTGTTTGACCCTACAGGCATTGGGAGCTCAGCCAAGAATGCAAATACTTTTCGGAGACTGCTGGGGACTGTGGGATAGCTGGAGTCCTCAGTACCCCCTCCCTCCCTCCATGAGCGTCCATTTGATTCTTTGGCTTTCCGTTACGCTTGTCACACAGCACTGTGCTGTGGACTCTGTATCATAGCCTGGATTTTTTTTCAAATGCTTTGGCATTTCGTCTTCTGTAATGGAGCTCTGATAGGCTCAGCAGACACGTGCGCTTGCGTGTCATATATACGCGCTGCGGAGCGTGCTTGCGTGAGCTCTGTTTGGATTTGAGCCTGCATCGCCACCCGTGCTGATCAGAGCTCCACGCTGGGCAAACAGGAAATGAAATTCAAAAGTTCGTGGGGCTTTTCCTGTCTACTTGGCCAGTGCCTCTGAATTCAGATTGCTGTCCAGAGCGGTCACAATGGTGCACTGTGGGATACCGCCCGGAGGCCAATACTGTTGATTTGTGGCCACACTAACCCTAATCCGAGATGGTAATACCGATTTCAGCGTTATTCCCCTCGTCGGGGAGGAGTACAGAAACCGGTTTAAAGAGCCCTTTATATCAATATAAAGGGCCTCGTTGTGTGGATGGGTGCAGCGTTAAAGTGGTTTAACGCTGCTAAAATCGGTTTAAACGTGTAGTGTAGACCAGGCCTGAGTCATTATTGAGCTAGTGACACAGCATGGTGTTTGGGAGCCTTTGTGCTCCTTTTTTTCCTGCCCAGAAAACATTTAAGACACAAATTCTGTCTCTTTGTGGTCATTAATGATCCCATGGCACTTTTGAAAAACAAAACAAGCCTGTTAATCTTGGCGTTCTGGCCAAATTCCATTGTGTAAAAAACAGTAGTTACCATAAATTCCTAAGGCGTTAATGCTGCAGTTCTAACTGCATATGGGATGTGTCTTCATAACCTGTTGCATTAGCCCTGCTGTGGTCTGCTAAACAGCTCTACCCCTGAAGCTAATTGATTAGCAAAGGGATCTTTTCAGCACACACTTTGTATATAGCAGTTAAGTTTGTAAATAGCTTTGGGGCCAACTGGGAGGAGAGGACCTATGTAAACCTAGGATTATGTTGATATTATTTTGTGCTATATGCAAAGACAACAGGGCCTGATTCACCACTGCTCTGCATTTGTGTCATCTTTTACACCTAGATAAAATGGGTGTAAAATGGTACCAAAGCAGAATGAAATAGCTATTCCCCTGGCCTAGCAACAGAAGAGCTACAGAGAAAGCACAAAGGGCCCTGTGCTCATGAAAGAAGAACGTAGAGACAATACAGCATCCTCACCCCTTTTCAGCAACAGACCACCCTTGGGAGCACGACATCATTACAGTTCCTAGGTTCTAAAGCAGGAGGTGGGCAGCTGGGAAATATCAGTCTTCTGGAACGGAGCCAGACCCGGGGGGGGAGCTGCTGTACTCAGCATGCTCCCTTCCAACATGGTAAGTTTCCAGCAGAAGTTTGCATGGGAGTCAGTGTGGCTCTCTGAAACATTAACTCATCCTCCATGGCTTGGAGGGGGAGCTTGTATGTGCAGGGGAGGGAGGCTATGCCAGCACAGCTCTTAAACGAGCTTATACAATGATGGCTGAGCAGCATGCAGGGGCTCCCTTACCAGGAGTGGACCAGGATGAGCCCCATTTCTCATCTCTTGAGGTCTGTACACCATGACTCTTCCATGCCTGCCCACAAATCCCACCCTAGAGATTGGCAATGGACTGTTTTCAGAGCAGCTTCCCAGGGGCTTCCTTTAGAGAAGGGGAGAATATCCCCAATAGTTGTAACAAAGGAACCTTCTATCAGATAACAATTGCACTAGTTAACACCCTCTCCTTCCTTCCACCCTTGTGCCAGATGCAGTGCACAGTGATTGCTGGTTCTCAGCCTGTAATCTACTTAATCAAGGCAAGATTGACTGGCTGAGCTATCACATACCAGACCAGGAAGTACTGTGTTGAGAGTCTGACCTCATCAAAAATGTCTGCCCAATAACATGGAGATGGTGCCAGAGTAATTACTCAACCGTGAAGCATTTATCAGCACTCGTATTCTGAAATGCGCTTGCCTGGCTACATAAATGCTAAATTAATTTCTCAACATGTCATCTTGATTCAGTGCTTTCTTCCCCCGGCCCAATATCGGGGTGAAGCTTTCAACAAAGTGTCACACAGAGATCCTCAAATGAGTCACAGACAATATCAAACAGTAAACAGCAGCCAGCTCCACTGCAGCTATAACCTTTCCCTCTCATGCGCTCACTTTGTTTCCAGAAGTCAAAGAGGATGAAGCCAGGCAGTGACTTAGTTGTTGTCCTTTCCCCAGATCCAAGGCCCTAACTGTTCTCTGAGCAGATGGAAACTTCTGCCGTCAATTGCCTAAACCCTCCATGGCCTGCATCAGTCTGTTTGCTGTGATTCACAGGCTGAGTGGGATTTTCCACTCAACTTGAACAACAAGCTCTTCATGTTGGGTGGGGTAGGAGGGGAGAGTAGGAAGAATAAGACTAGTATGTTCACCCTCAGACTATTTTTGGAGCAAGGGGTTGGAGAGGGGAGGCCAAGAGTTCACTGGAGCCCTGAGCAACTAGCTATAGATCCATCAGTTACAGGTACGTCATATTTTTGGAGAAAGGGTGCACAATCATTGATTGGATTCCTGCTACTGAAAAACTAATAAGCTTAAGGGGAAATCTCCACAAATACATAGGCTCTTCACTCACGGAGAAAAAAGAAATTGTAGGAGACAGTTTTGTGTACACAGGGAAATTGTGGAGACTTCCTGACTCGCCGTCAACAATTGGAGGGCGTGTGTTATTTCATATTATATATATAAAAATAAAAAAGGAGTCTACAATTTCCTGGCAGCATACAACCGTGATGAAGTAGCAACCTTGAGATCTTAGTCACACAAAGGAACATTGGAACAAACAGAGATCTGTCTGTGATGCCACATCCAAAATATCAGGTAACAATCAACACCTTAGATCCAAATCTGAAATTGTAACTTTAGATTGGCCCCAAACCTTAAAGTTAAGAACGTGGTGTTTGCAGGATCAGGTCCATTGTTATTGAAGGTGTTACTTGTAACAATAGGCAGTACATTTGCAGACAGAAGTATTGCTAATGGTGTCCCTTAAAGTTTGTCTCCATTTTTCCATTGTAAACCCTTCTTTCAGTATTTTAAGAAGTCAGCTGTAAAAATTAGCTCTGGGCTGGAACTTGGCAATCAAGGAATCTCTCTTGGAGCATCTTACTTTATATGGATATATACAAAACATCCCTCCACACACACACATTTGCAATATAACAAAAGTCTGAGGATTAAATATAAAGATTTTCTCAGAAGCTAATCAGTTGAAAGATTTTGTTTGCATTCTTGTATTTTAAAAAAAAAAATCCAAAGAGTTAGCAGATAGTCCTTAAAGCGGCCTAACTGTTTTCGCCATTACAAAAACTATGTATACTTTTGCATGGCCTACATATATATTCTTTTAAGAATGGTGATTGTGTGTGAATGCAGTTGTTACATTTATAAGTAGGCTTGGAAGGATTAGATTTTTGTCAGTAAATGTCAATTTCACTGTATACACACACAGGCAAAAAATATTTCTATTGACAAAAATCGAAATGTACACATAGGCAAAGAAAGCAAAAAGCTGCTTGAGACCTTATTAGAGCTTGATTTAAGGATATTTACTTTATATATTTTGACATATGATATTGACAATTTGTGTTTTAATGGTTAAAAAGCTTTAACTTTCTGAATCTCAACATCTACTGTCATTAAATGATTATCGTTAGACTTTACCATAAATTTCCTACAACTGAAAATTTAAATAGGTAAAAATAGAAAAATGCTTAACACAAACATCAATATTATCCATCAAAATTATTCTAAAAATTGAATTCTGCAAAGTTACCCCATAAAAATATTGATTTTCTTTAAAGGGCTTTCTCCATTATTCCATTTGTCCTACTGGTCCCTTGTTCAAAAATATGCATTGTGTATACAATGGCCAAGATGTTCAAAAAAGGACTACTGGTAGTTATTTTGGGCCATTTTTTGTGATATTCAAACCAAGGAGTATTTTTAAACTACACTTGAAATATATTGCACCCCACACTTTAACTGGCTGGTTTTGTAATATTACAAATAGACTTCTTAAATTGGCATACACTGAAAGGGATGCACAATGCATTGGTGAAGCCCAGAACAGAAGAAGATCTTGAAAATGTATTTCTGTAGAGTGGCACAAAGGAAACACACTGGAGATTCTAAGTCAAGACTGACACCCTTATCAACTTCTGCTGTTCACTTCATATAAACCCTGTTTAGAGCAGAGATCAGTCCAAACCAGTCTGGAGAAGTTCAGATACGAACCTGGTAGCTCAGGCATCTCTCTAGTTTAACAACAATATTTAGGATTTACGTAGACCTCATAGTACTTTACAGAGCTAGGTAAACATTAACCCCTTTTTATAAGTGGAGAAATGGAAGACCAGAGAGGTCAAGTGACTTGCCCAAGGCAGGTCTAGCAAGTGGATAGCAGATATGACCCTTGGTCTGGGTGTCCTATTCAGTGGACCACACCATGAATATATTTAAAAACTTAAACTTACCAGGGGACCTTGGTTTCCTTTAAGTCCAGGAAGTCCCAGTAAAAATGGAAATAGGGTGGGTCCAACAGGGTCAAAGACCTGAAACCCATCAACAGCAGCAGGGGTTGTAAGGTTGAAGGCTTGCACGCTGGTTCTGGAGGTACGATGAACAAATCCAGGGGTGGATTTGGTGTACAGCAGAGGAACTAGGCTAGGAACGGATTTCCTGGTTGGTAGTGGCAATAGCATTTTTGAAATGGGTCCACTGGTCAGGTTCTCCGGGTTTTGTTTCATGGTCATGGGGTGGACATCTTTAGATGTGTTTTCAATCTTCTTCCTTGTTGGCTTTACAGTGCTGGGGGTTTCAGAGGGCTTGGTGGATGTTTTCTGGTTGATCATCTTTTTGGTCTCTTGCTCCAACTCTTTCCTGCTGATGGCAGTGAAGTTTTGGCCAGCAGGCAGGATGTTTCTGACTGTGGGAAAGGAGTGTTTCTGTGAACTTGCATTGGAAGAGGTTTGAGATATCCTGAGGGCTGCTGTAGTAGTCTGAGAGTGCGAATGGACCGGCAGCTGCATATCAGTATTCGATGGAATGGTAGACTGCATGATTGTAACCTTGGCTGCTTTGGTTGTTGACCCTGGAGAAGGCAGCTTATATGGGACCAAGGTGGTGGACACTGTAACTGGAGTCTTGGGGGGTGTTGTGATCTTGATGAGCTCTAATGCTGGGATCACAGTGGTCAGGTTCTTCAAACCCTGTAGCAAGAACTTAGGCTGCAGAGGGGCCATTGGGGAAGCACTGGGATCCCTAGGCAAGAGTGGGACAAGAGGGGGCAGATTCGGCCGGAAGGTGTCCGCTTGCCTGCAATGTTTTTTCAGGTATTTACAGTAATTATGAGCTGCCTTGGCGGAAGGATAAATATCGAACTGGCAAATGGCGCCTTCAAACTGTATCGAGTGCTGGTTCATTTTCCCTAAGAGAAAAGACCCCTGTGGATCCAATGCCTCATCTTTTTTAAAATGCAAATCTGCATGTAGTCTTTGCTTCCCACAAGAAGTAAATAAAGTTACCATCTGGCCTCGGATGTCAATGGCCATGTTATGCCAGTGGCCATCATGAACATTGTAATCAAAATATACAGAGCGCTTGTGGCCTACATACACGATGACCTTCCCGGGGATGAACTGGACCCCTAGCTGCAGTTTTTTCTTCTTGCTCTTGACAGAGAATAGAAAAGCATTGTTGATGCGGTGGGAGCACAAGCTCAGCACTAGGGCCAAGTCTGTGCCGAAGGCAGCAGGGATGATGGTACTAGTGGGCACCTCGATGCGTGCTCGCTGAGTGAAGATGACCCCCGATTTGAAAGGGATAACCCCCTGAGGAACCGAGTGTGATGAAGACCACGTACTCAACGGCTTCTTCCCTGCCAGGCCCAATCTTTGAAGAATGTCCACATCTGAAAGAGAAGGGCAAAGAGCATGAGTACCCAGGCAAACCAGGGCCTGATCCAACACCATCTGAGTCAATAGGAATCTTTCCAAGGGCACCATGGGCAGCTGATTGGACCCCAAATGTGGTGGATTATAGATTGTGCCTACCTTCTGCTCCACTCAGACTGGTTTAAGACAGTCAGGTCATGGATGCATCTGTTTTGTCGTGATTTCCAAGCTAGGAGCCCATACAGTGTCAGTTCAGTATCTCACAGGAATTGCCATAATGAACCAAAATCATGGCCCATCTAGCCCAGTATCCGTCTCCAACCGTGGTCCAGTGACAGATGTTTTGAAGGAAGGTGGAAGAAAACCCAGTCACAGTAGACAGTTTGGGAGATAACCTACCCCCATAGAACGTTTACTCCTATGCCCCAATATCACACATTTGGGATTTAATGTTGGATATGACCATTTGGCAGAAGTTGAGTTATGACTTGACATAGTCAGACAAGTAATAAAAAAAATGATTTGAGACTAAAAACTTTTTTCCTCACACAGCGTAGGGAGCAGAATTTTATGGAGTGAGACCCATATCTCCATCTTTCCAAACACACCAGTGCCATCATTTATGACAGACTCATGGCCTTTGATGATACTACATGTTGTTAATAGCTTTCTTTTTGTTTTTTTAAAAGAGAAAGTAATCCCAGGCATAAGAAGGCTGCATCTAGGCTTAACCGAGCGAATGAAGATATCACCTTGTAGCATTAGTTAAAATGGATGATCATACAGCTTCAAATTTTGTACAAAAGTTGGAGGGACCATACACATACATGAAGTGTTATGAACATTAACCTGGATGGTAGCTGAATAGGCTGATGTCCACTAGCCTGGGCGAGAGGCATGCAGTGGGCAGATTGAGGCAGAATCCTTTGGCTCCTGGCCCCATGGTCAGAGGGGCTGCTTATAAAGAGCAGAGAGTATAAAACTGATTAGCAGGCAACATCAGCATAAATTATGTCCAACTGGCTGCCAGCTGGGCCACAATGCTTGACTTCGGAGAATGCTGAGAGCTCAAGAGAACGAGGAAGACAAAGGTCCATGGGGGTGGGGCAGGAGGAGCTGTTAAGGCAAGTATTTTCTGGGGTTGGACAGGGATATGGCAAAACTGGGGGAGGGGGTATTTAGAATTAATTAAGAAATGGGGGTATTTAAAATCCAATTCTGTTCCCATTTGAATCAACAGCAAAGTTTCCATTGACTTCAACTCCTAATAGAAGGAAAGCCTATAGAACATAATAAATCTTTTCACAGAATGTTTAAGCCAACCTATAGAATACTATAGCAAGGACAGAGTTCTCTATTAAATTCGATAGGGTCTAATGTCTATAGAGAACCCTATTGCTTCCTCCCTATTAAATGCTATAGGACTTTTCCTTAAGGGATCAGAGTTGGATCAGACCTTTATCCCTACTCAACTCTTCATTCCACACACAGGGTTGCTATCTTTGTTCCATTAGCTCGCCAGGAAAAGTAGCTATTCAGAAAGGAGATAAAGAAGGTTATATTTTTCCTGGCATAAACACAACTGATAAATTGCAATCCCTATTCCTAGATTGTCACATAATCTTCCTATGAGAATTATCAATGGTAGAATCTAGTCTGGAGAGGGCTGCACGCCTGATTTACTCACTCCAAATGCCTACATCCAAAAGGGAAGAGTTTAAACAATCAGGAGCATAACCGTGCCAGCCACAGCTGCACTTCAATTAACATCGCAGGCCTCTCAGATGAAAAGATGAGAAGAAAAATAATCCAAGGAAAAAAAAAACTCCCTCAAAATGGCCCTCATAATTTGGCCTCCTTCATCCTTAACTGTGACATATTCAATGCAGTTCTCAGTATTTGTGGAACTGGAACGGAAAGTTTGTGAGTGTTCGTTAGAAAGGCTGTAAACTGAAGCCCGTCTGAGGCCTAGCATGGGCTCTAGCCAGGAAAAGAGAACACTAGAAAGAGAACAGTTCTGTTCTTAGACTTTGGCAAACCACAACCATTTTTGTACATTAGAACAAGTAAATCAATATTTAGTTTGTCTGGGACTTGCTTTATTTCCCACCCCGCTTTTTATTTTTAAAGCATTTAAATTCCCTTTATAGCAGACAAAGCCACAGAGAAGTTTAGGGGTCAACTGTGAAGGGGATGGAAATTCTCTCTCAATTACCTCTATGCTGAGGGGATTATTTATTGTATGAGCATGTATGGATTTATTAATATCAGTGTTTATCTCTGGCTAAACGAGCCCCTGGTTCCCAGGCATTCCCCTCCCATATTACCCAATAGCGATTTTTGTCCTCACAGCATGGATAGAATCCCCCCACTCGCTGCTGAATGCGGGAGGTACAGAGCTATCCTCAAATTCACTTCTGTCTTCTGGATCATTTCCCAACTCCTTTCCAATGCTAAGGGCCAAATCCTGGCTCTAGTGAACTCAAGTGGGAGCCTTGCCATGGACTTCAAAGGGACCAGGATCTGGCCCTAAGGAAATAAATTTGCTGCTTAAATCTAGGAGCTAAATGCTGGCTTCCAATTGCTAGATGTATTTTTAGGTTCTCTTCAAGAGATGTATTGTAGTGACAAGGCAGAAATATTTTGTACTCTAGGGAGCTGCTCCGCGAAGACATAACTACGTTTCCCCTGTTCGGAGGATGCTGCTGTTTGAAATACAAATCCAACTGTCTCATTAGCTACCGTATCAAATTGTGTTGAAAAAAATATATGATTGGGCCAAAAGCCCAATGTCTGTATGAAGCCCGATTACAGCAGAGCTTGTGCAGGGGATGTGTGGATTCTCTGTGCTGGGCTGGGTGGCTGAGCACAGAGCCACCTGTATTCTCAGTCCACCTCAGCTACTACATCTCACACTGATTCCACTGAACTGGTGGGCATGTCCCCAGATGAGATCCATGAAGGGATGTTGTCAACTAGCGTACAACTAAAGGCGAACAAGTGCCACTTTTGGCATCTTTAAACTGCTATGAATTTATTGAAGCCTTACCTTTTCCCGTCAACTTTCACCTCCTAGAATTACCATCAAGACATGTTTTTTAAAAATGGATGGATTAAAGCTTTCTGTTTCTTACCCCCATGTAACTAAGGCTATATCTACATTGGCACTTTTGTTGGTATAACTTAAGTTACTCAGGAATGTGAAAAAAACACCCCCTTGAGTGACATAAGTTACAGCGACAAACACCAGTGTGGACAGTGCTATGTTGGTGGGAGACATTCTCCTGCTAACATAGCTACCGCCGCTTATTGGGGGTGGTTTAATTATGTCAATGGGAGAGCTCTCCTCTCTCATCGGCACAGAGTGGCTATCCGAGAGACTTACAGCAATGCAGCTGCATTGGTACAGCTGTGCCACGGTAAGGTCTCTAGTGTAGACATGGCCTAATTGTGGTACACAAGTAGCAATATTTTGGGACTGAGGGCAAATATCTCTCCAATATGGGAAGCTGTATGCAGAAGGGATTCCTTGAAAGAGGTGCTCGCCAAAGGCTGAAATGTCTAGATTATTTCCCTCCCACCCCCACAAAACCAGAAAGTCAGAGAGGAATAATTCTTAGTTTACTAGCTTCTGCTGGCTTAGATCTAGAACCTCCATCCAAAAATTGGTTGAATGAAGTCAAAATTTCAAAGCTATTGGCCTGGAACCTCAGCTAATACCCAGTCGGTGCAGATCCACTGACATCAATGGAAGGACACAGATTACACCAGATGAGAACCTGGGCCATTAGCTTTTAAGTTTGTAGCATTTGTATGGATGCTGTGTTTCCAATGTATGCAGTTCCCCCCTTCCCCTTTTAGTTCTACAGTTTCAAAACCATACAGCATCGACTTAACTCCACTTCCATTCGAGTCACTGGTAAAACTCCCTCTGCTCACTTGCAGGGAACCAGTTAGATTATCCCAACCTTACATTCTTGAGTGATAAACCAGCGCTAGGCATAAGCAGACTAACCAGCTCCAGGGAGCCCCTATTCACTTTTTATTATATGAACTTGCCTGTTTTAGTATTGGGGAGGGGAGGGCAACAATATTTCTGCTTATGGTCCCCAGTGGGCTAGCACCAGCTTTGGATAATACAGACTCAAACTTCTCATGTTAGCTTGCACCATTTGCCGGAAATTTATTTGGATGCCCACATCAAACATTTTAAAGGAAAGAGCTATCCCTTTACTTGTAAGGAAATCATCCTTTTACCTTCCCTAAAACATCCCTATGTTTTTGGAAAGGTAATTCATTCCATCAGAGGCAGGGCTTTCATTGCACCATGCAATAAAATGGAAGGCTTTTTGTCTGTGTGTACACACAATGAAAATTTGTTTTATATGGTTGGCAACAGCCAAAAACATTTAAACATCCCATAATTATTCTGGGAGTAAAAAGAGCAACAAACATAACTCCAAAAAATGGAGCATTACAAGTCTATTTAAAATTTTTTTTTAAAAAGTAGCTCAAACACAGTATTTGTTAGCCCTCTTTTATGTTAACATAAAACTTGCTCTGAAAACTGCTTGACTAAGTGATTCAACCAGATGTTCGCTTCCTTTGCAGGAAAGTAGAATTTGGAAAATATTATATTTTTCAAAATTGCTGGTGGCAGGGACTGCTCCGTGGGCTACGTTTCAGCTGAGCTTCAACCACCTTTCTATTTTTCCTTCATGTTTTGGTGCCTAAGAGGCTTGGAGCCTGCTAGTCCACTTATTATTGCCTGCTGATTATATAGGAAGTTGTTCAGTTCCAGCCTGCACCCTGAGTAACTCATGTGGAGGAGGTGTTGCTATTTTAAGACAGAGGAGGTGGCTCTCTGACAAACAGATGCTCAGTTTCCACCATCCAGCCATGGAGAGAAAGAATTCTTTTTATTATCGTCAGCCAGGGAACTTCCTGGATCCCCATGCGGATCACTAGTTATCCTAAAGGAATCTTACTCTTTAGAAAAGTGGTAAAGAAACTTAGAAATATCTCAAGAATAGCAAGTGTGAAAATTTAGCTTGTGAAATGTGAATGTTTCTCTAAGGATATGATCCAGCTCCCATTGAAATCAAATGAACAAGCTCCTATTAAAATCAGTGGGAGACGATCAGGTTATAAGCCATTTGATTCTTCCTCCCCATCACCCCCAAAGAAATTTTGTCAGTACAAGAGGCAGGAGTGGGAGTATAAAAAGATCAACAGAAATTAGATTGCATTAATGGTTTAGGGGACAATGACTGGGGAATAGATAGTTGGGCATTTTTATATACTGGGCACATGTATCTGCATCTAACTTGCCTTATCTCTAGTTAAAAGCTATTAAAATCACCGGGGAGGAATCTAGTCCAATATCTTATCACTGGGCTTTTGGTGGGTGGAAAGCACAAGGAACCCACATTAAGCGTAGCTGGGCCAATTGCATCCCCACACTGGCTTGCATAGAAGGTAGGAAAAGCACAGTATATAGCATGTTCTCATGCCCCATACTGGCTCACTGAAGGACAATACCACCTTGAAGGAAGCCACCTGTTTTCCCAGGTGAAGAGCAAGTGCAGCTATGAGGGAAGAGAAATTGGTGAGAACAGGGGGAGAAAGAAGGGGGCATAACTCAGCATGAATGAGTAGATGAAAGCCACATGACACTCCCTTACTTGGCACGAGCTGACTCATACTGTGCGAGATTAGGATACATTTGGCATGCATCTTGGATAAGGAGAGACCAGGCCTGGATGTACTAAGATTCTCCTATTATTGCTCTGGATAACGTTGGAGTTACATTGTATCAGCAGCATTGCATTGTGCCAAGTCATGTAACTCAAGCAAAACAGCAGCATGTGTTTTCCCATACCTGGGCAGCAGGTGGTTTCATAGCTTTTTTTTGAAACAGACTACATCCTCTTTGTGCCTCAGATTCTGCTTCTGTAAAATGGGGATTCACCGAACTCAAGGCCATGAAAAATGCATCACAGAGTGTGAAATCTGGTCTTTTGTATATTTTAACCTTTACTATTCACATTTTACAGGAGAGACCAGCATTTCTCAAATTGGGGGTCCTAACCCAAAAGGAAGTTATGGGAGGGTTGCAAAATTATTTTAGAGGGATCATGGTATTGTCACCCTTACTTCTGCACTGCCTTCAGAGCTGCTAGGTCGGACAGCGGTGTCTATTGGCTGGGTGACCAGCTCTGAAGGCAGCACCCCTCCCCCCACCAGCAGCACAGAAGTAAGGATGGCAATACTATGCCATGCCACCCTTACTTCTGCGCTGTTGCCTTCAAAGCTGGGCAGCCAGAGAGCGGCAGCTGCTGACTATGGGCCCAGATCTGTGAGCAGCAGCACAGAAGGAAGGGTGGCAATACCAGACCATGCCATCCTTCTTTCTGTGCTGGTGCTGGCAGCGGCTCTGCCTTCAGAGCTGTGCTCCTGGCCATCAGCTGCTGCTCTCCAGCTGCCCAGCTTTGAAGGCAGCGCTACTACCAGCAGCAGTGCAGTGCATAAATAACGGTAGCAGTATCGCAACGCCCCTACAATAATCTTGTGACCCCCAGACAACTCCTTTTTGGATCAGGACCCCTACAATTACAACACCGTGAAATTTCAGATTAAAATAGCTGAAATCATGACTTTTATAATTTTAAAAAATCCTATGACCGTGAAATTGACCAAAATGAACTGTGAATATGGTAGTGCCCTAATTATAACATTTATCAGCCTCCCAGGGATGCTTAACTCATTAGTGACCAACGTCATTAGATAAAAGGCTTTAAGAGCCAGATTTTTTAAAGGAATTTAGGTGCCAAAAGATGAAGATATGTAGACAGATCTGAAAATCCCATGAGGAGTCCATCTGCATCTTTAGGCACCCCGATACCTTTAAAAGTCTGACCCTAACTGCTGGTCTCCAAGTCTGGATAGTCTACTCAGGTCAACACTTGAACTATCAGCAGCAAAACAGCAGAAGTTAGTACATTAAGTCTGTGCATTAGGCTCTTGATTAGATAAAGTTATTTAAATTGAAGCCAAGCCCCTTGGCTAAAATTTGCTTATACATTTTTCTTTGTCAGGCAAAAAAAACAAACACACAAGTGTAATTTACCTTCAGAACTCCCCTGTGCGAATCCAAGGAAACAGGTAAAATATAAAACAGTCCAGAGAAAGAGGGATCCCCTAAAAATCAGAGAAGGGGAAAAAATCATGTTTTTGTTACAATTTAAAAATATTTATAATATAAAACATTACTTAGATCTGTCTGTTAAAGGCCAAAAAAATAAGCTTCATACTGAACAAGGGCTCAACCATGCGTTTATTGAAGTCAATGGGGGGTGTTGCCATTAACAACAATAGCTGGAGGATCAGACCCTCATAGCACAGAACTGACTGCTTGCTTCTTATTGGGACTCCATAACCAGAATCCTACCTGAGGGCCCAATCAAAAGCCCACTGAAGTCCATGGGAAATTGTCCATTGACTGCAACAGGCTTTGGATCAGGGCTTGAATCGGGACCAGAACTATATGCAGGGATGTCAAGGGTGTCAGATCATCAGTCCTACAGAAAGACCAAAACTGTGTGTTCGCTGCAGCACTGTCCAGTGTAGAATGCCAGAATGCAAAGTGACACAGAAGCAATTCAAAATAAGGAGAAAGATGGACTTGACCAAAGTGTATGAATAAGGGGATGAGAGGATATACAGTGTCATTAAGTTCCCTTTGCATCTGAGTAAACAAAGTTTGAATCCTGCTGCTCTCACATTCATCCAGAACAAATTTTGCGACAAGCCCTATATGGTTTAATTTATTTTCTTCTAAAGAAAGGATACAAAGAGAAGGGATAGTTTGTTAACCCTTTGGTACCCAGCACAGTTAGAGCACTACCATTAATGCATTTCTCATTAGTTTAATGTGTAGAGAAATCCTGCTTGCTAGTGGTAGGTGTTAAGAAAAATGCCCATAGGAGTTGCAGCATTCCAAGTTACGTGAGGCAGTCCTCTGGAAGGTTGTGTTTCACACCTGTGAAGCTGCATTTGGCAAAGCTTTCTGTTAGCTACACTATAAGCTTCTGGGTACCAGTGAAAGCAGTAGCAGGGAGGAAAAGCTATACCAGAAAGGTAGCAGAAACCACCCCTCATCCCACAAATTGTTTGATCTGTATCAAAATAATGCAAAAGCATAAGAAACTCCTTGGTTAAATTCACTCAGAACTATCTGTGGAAAGTTACGAGATTAAATTCTCTCATCTTCTGGAGGAGATTTAATAGCTAGGTTGAAGTATCAAGGTCATTAGGCAGCTGGAGAAAGAGAAAAATGTAAACTATATAAAATCCTCCACCAGAGAAAGAAAAAACATGGATCATTCATAAGTTGCTAGTACTACTTCGTTTCAGCCAGACCAACATTATATCCAGGGTGGGAGTGGGATAAAGACATGAAATAGACCTATTCATAGCTGGTGAATGAAAATAAAATTGCATATTTATTTCAGTATTTTAGTGTAGTGTTTCCCAGCCATTCTGGTTTCAGCTCTTACCTCTACAAAGCTTTTTGTATGCATTTTATTAGGTTGGGTCTTTCCACCAGCTGTTGTAGAACACTGCAGCTCCCTTGACTTCAGTGAAGTTACACAAATTTAAACCAGCCAAGGATCTGGCCTATTAACTTAAAGTAGAGAAATCCATGCATGAACCCCACTGCTTACTAAGTTTTAAAACCTGACTAAAAAAGGCACTGGAACAATCCCACACCATCAGGGAAATTAATCTGATGGACTAAATTGTTATTTTGCAGTTTCCTTGCTCCTGATTCCAGGCTTCACCTCTCAGGTGTCGGAGGGACCCCAGGGCTGCTCTAACTTATTCCCACATCATAAAGGTCCCCAGGGACCACCCAACAACTCAGAACAGCTAAATAATGCATCCCAGCCACCCTTCTTGCTGCACCATTACACTGGCCACATACGACCCAGGGAACCTTCCCTGCCCCAGTGGAATTCCTGGCTGCTTCCTGGTCCCTTTATGCCACAGGTGCGATGTAAAAAGACCAGAACCCAACTCGGACCCCCAACTCTCATTTCTGTGACCCATCAAACTGACAAAAACAACAGTCTATTAGAACTCAGATGTGGCTTAGTTCTTCTGTGTTGAGCATGGGCTGCAGAGTCACAGAGCTTAAAAAAGGGCAATAGCAGAGCTTAAAAAAGGGCCTTAGTCGGGGGTGGGCGGTGTTTCCTCAATAGGAAAAAAAGGACACTGTTCTTAACTTGTGTTCGCTAATTCATGGTAATTAAAATGAGGGAAAACCCTAGGGAAAACAAGGCAGTTTGTAGCTTTCACACACTAGCAGGTTGAGTTAGAGAGCACCCAGGGTTTACTACAACCTGCTAACTAGTGTTAAGACTGCAAAATGCCTTGGTCTTCAGTCAGATTTTACCTTTTCTTTGATTCCATGTGCTAGTTCACATGAATGAAGAGCACCTTTTTCCTAGTGAGAACAAGGCCTCGGTGTCTATACACAGCATGGATGTTTTTATAGTACCAAACAACCCTATGAATCTCATCAGTTGAGTCACCCCCCCAAATGTACCAAGTTAAAGCCCATTATTTTTAATAAAGAAGGCAGCGAGGATGGAAAAATCCCCATAATTTGCTTCTAGATTTCCTGTTGACCAACAAGCAAGGGGAACAAGCAAGGCAAAAATCTAGCACACGATTCTGTTGCACAGACACTGACTGGGCAGTAAAAGAGATGGATTCACAGCACAGACTTCAGCTGGCACTGGACATACTGCTGCTCTCCTCAGACAGCCAATACAGTACAAGATTGGAATGAGGACAAGTGCCAGAACACTGAAGAAAAACACTTTGGCAAAATATACCAGCTTAATGGAAAAAGTGAATGCTGCTTCCAAATGGCAGACCTGTGTCTGATGGGACTGTTAATTATTGCAGGTTTTTTTATAACGTGAGCTCTTTTTCCGTTACAACTCTATACAGTGACAGGGTTGCATAAGCGATTTGAGTAGCAGTAAGCAAGGGAGAGTTTTCTCCTTATATAGAGCTAGCAGATCTATCTATTCCTTTATCTCTGCTCCATTCCATGACTAGTGATTTTCAGAGTCACCCATAATAGTACCCCTCTATGAGTGTGTATATGCCTGCATCACAGCAAGAACAAATATCTCCAGCAAGCTCAATTAGTTCCTGCAAACCCTCAGAGACTCCAGGTGAAACCCACCATAAGACCTATTCACCACAAAAGCCCTGCATTCAAGACCGAGAAGGTGCCCTTCCAGTCTCTCCATAGGGGTGACTTCCATTCAGTGCTAGCCTCAATGAATTCAGTGGAGCTACTGATTTGCAGAATGGACTGTAGGATCAAACCCACAGACTTCACCCTTCACAGTCAGGCATCATCACTGTTCTAGTGAAGTTTAAAGATCAAACTTCTGAAAGCAACAACTTGATGGGCCCCCAGGGCCAACAGAGTCATCAGTCCTCTCTCTCTGTGGTCTGTATAGAATCTCCCTTGCTGATAATACCCATATGTGTCATGTACAATACACTTACCTCAAGGGCAGAAATAAAAACATCCTGAGAATATTTGATGGCTATCATTTCTTACTGTGCATTCACTATATTTTGCAACATATAGCAATGCACTGATTCAGTGACAACAAAGCCACTGCTAAAAAGTATCATCTTATCTTGGACTAATCACTCAGGAGTGCCTTCCTCTGCACCAAAAAGCTGGCTGCTGAGAACTGCTCTTCAAAAAGACGAATGAATGTTTCCTGCTATGAGGTCTGACAGTGTTTCTGAGAGGTGAACACATACAGATCCTGCCCAAGACCCTAAATCCTAAACACAGCACCATGGCTGAGATTTTCAGAGACACCTAACTCACTTGGATACTCAGTTCCCAATAGAAACTGAAAAATCTCAGCCTACGAGTACTGACTTTAAACTGACCCACGAAACAAAATACAAAATGTGAACAAAAATCAGTTTCCCCACTACACTCAGTGACAGTCTTTTTATTTCGTGTCTGTACAGCACCTAGAACAGCAGGGCCCTCGTCCACACCTAGGGTCCAAAGGTGCTATCTCAACACTGTTGCTGCTAATACTTACCTACTCAGACCCAAGCTCCAGCTGCCTGGTCAGATTTCATTATCCACAACTGAAGCAATAGTTCGATGTCTAGAGGTGTGAGTAATGCAATAATGCCTAGAATATCGAACTCTGATCCTTGACACATCGAAAGCCTCTCCTCACCCTTACCATACATCTATCAGAAAGAAACTGTGTTCTCTTCTTGGGATCCTAAAGGATACATATGTTGCTTTATGAATGATGCCTCACATTGTTCTTTGACAGAATCCTGTCCTGCAGCACTGACCTCTTATTTACTTACACAATGCCAATCAGAGCATCCAGGTGCTATAGCAAAATTCCACTTGCCCAAGGCAAGTAACTTTTTTGAGAGGGGAGTCAAATAACATCAATTTTTGACCCCAGTCGTCAACAACTGTCATCATAAGAGGCAGGAAGGCAGATTTTGTGCCCAGATTGTTTTCACGATAACTTCAAAAGACTGGAAACCGGGGAGTTGACCTAGAAGCAGTCACTCAGCTGCAAGTGAGTGAAAAAGGAAAGCTGTCTCTGGTAACAGCCCTTAGTAGCTTTTAAGCAAAGAACAGATAAGAATGTGCGCTTCTGGAATGCTAAGTACTTATCACACCAGATTTTAAGATGAGAACTGAAAACTCATTGCAAGTGTAGCCTGAAAGAAAGGGAAAAAAACCACGTGCCCTAAGACATCAGCTAAGATGTATGTGAATTTTGGCAGCACTTTGCAGGGAATACCAAGCTAAATGGTTTGGAACACTGTCTTTACAACATTTCTGGGTAAGAATAGCGTGAGATTGAAATATAGCCAGACTCAACTTCATCCTGGGGGATGATTATGAGACATTGTTTTCCCATGATTAGGTGTCGGGAGTGTGACAATTTAGAAAGTGGTGTGTGTGTGTGTGTGTGTGTACACAGTCATCAAGTTTCCCAGGGTATCTCTATCTCAACTTCTGCCAATTCTAATTTTAATTCAGGATGAAAATGTAACTAGCACTGTGTCGATAGAGCACTCTCACACAGCTTTGGAAACATCTGTCTAACTACGATGGACCAAAAAACTGCTGCTTCCTTGAGGAGGCAGCTCCTAGCAACACCAGAGTGACTCAACAGAGCAAGATGAAAGAGAAGAGTCATTCACATGGTGTGGGACCTCCAACACTGGCAACAGCAATTCAGTAGCACGTAGCGTTACAAAGATGCTTTGCTTTCATAAAAGTCTATCATAAGCCATGCAGAAAGACGGTATGGCATGGGTTCTTTAGACAACTCTAATTTAAAGCCCAGTTTAAATATCTTACACTTATACAGTAGCTTTCACTGGGGTGGAAAGTGGCAGATACATAGTAGACAGACAACGGAGAGGAAATTTCAACCAAGACTCCCCCTTTCTTATAGTATAGGATCTCTAGCGTCCATTTGTAGATACAAAATTCCTGTGTGGATACAAAATTAGTATCCACATCCAATTCACGATATCTGCAGATTAGCAGGGGTCTACATGTAGACCACACACAGAACCTAATTTTCTGAGGTCATATCCAAAAGACTAAAGCTGAAGAACTAAGTTGACTCTGATGGGATTTGAACCACTTTTTCTAATATACTATATTTCAAATCTAATACTTTAAACCACTGAGCCATCCTTCCTGACAAGTAGCTGGGATTTGCACATCCTTAAAAATAGGACAAACACCTGCTTCTCTGACAGTTTTGAGCCATGAATGCATTCTATGAAGCAAAGTGGAATAAACAGTTGATTTTCTTTAGTAAACAGCAGTTCATAGATTCTAGGACCTGAAAGGGACCATTGCGAACATCTAGTCTGACTTTCTGTATAACACAGGCCATAGAACTTTCCCAAAATAATTCCTAGAGCAGATCTTTTAAAACGGTGGTTCTCAACCAGGCGTACTCAGAGATCTTCCGCGGGTACATCAACTGATCTAGATATTTGCCTAGTTTTACAATAGGCTACATAAAAAGCACTAGCAAAGTTATTACAAACTAAATTTTTGCACAGATAATGACTTGTTTGTACTGCTCTATATACTATGCATTGTAATGTAAGTACAATATTTATATTACAATTTATTTATTTTATAATTATATGGTAAAAATGAGCAGGGCTGCCCGAGGGGGGGGGCGCAAGTGGAGCAATTTGCCTCAGGCTCTGGGCCCCACAGGGGCCCTCGTGAGCCACTCCGGGTTTTGGCGGCATGTGCTGCCCAGTAAGTACAAGCTCCACAAGCGGCGGGGGAGGGAGGGGAACAAAAACACAAAAAGCTGCAAATTGGCAGCTCTTAGGCTGCTCCACTGCCACCACTTCATTCTTCGGCAGCGGGTCCTTCCCTCCAAGAGGGACCGCCCCCGAAGACCTGGCCCTGCCCCAGGCCCCCTGAATCCTCTGGGCAGCCCTGAAAATGAGAAAATAAGCAATTTTTCAGTATTAGCATGCTGTGACACTTTTAGGACTGATTTTGTAAGCAAGTAGTTTTTAAGTGAGGTGAAACTTGGGGGTATGTAAGACAAATCTAACTCCTGAAACAGGTGCAGTAATCTGGAATGGTTGAGAGCCAGTTTTAGAAAAACATCCAATCTTGAGTTATGTATTGCCAATGAGGGAGAATCCACCACAATCCTTGGTAAATTGCTCTAATTGTTAATAACCCTCTTGGTCAAAAACGTACACCTTATTTTCAGTCTGAATTCATCTAGCTTCAGCTTCCAGCCATTGGCTCATGCTATACCTTTCACTGCTATACTGAAGATCCTATTATTAAACATTTGTTCCCCATGTCAATTATAGGTACTTATAGACTGTAATTGAGTCACCCGTTCACCTTCTTTTTGTTAAGCTAAATACATTAAGCTCTGGGAGTCTCTCACTATAAGGCACATTTTCTAATCCTTCAATCATTTGTGAGACTCTTCTCTGAATTCGCTCCAGTTTTTTAACATGTTTCTTGAATTGTGGGCACCAGAACTGGATACAGAATTCCAGCAGCAGTCACCCCAGTGCCAAATATGGATATAAAATAACCTCTCTACTCCTACGTGAGATTCCCCTGTTTATGCATCCCAGCTTCACATTAGCTCTTTTGGCCACAGCGTCACACTGGGAGCTCATGTTCAGCTGATTATCCACCATAGCCCACAAATCTTTTTCACAGTCATTGCTTCCCAGAATAGACTCCCCCATGCTGTAAGTATGGCCACTGTTCTTGGTTCCTAGATGCATACATTTACATTTAGCTGTATTAAAACCACATATGATTTGTCTGCATCTCATTTACCAAGTGATCCAGATTGTTCTGAATAAGCACCCTGGCCTCTTCATTATTTACTTCTCCAATTTTTGTGTCATCTGCAAGTTCTATCAGGTGACGATTTTATGTTTTCTTGCAGGTCATTGATAACAACGTTACACAGTATAGGTCCAGTGGGACCTCACTGGAAACACACCCACTTGATAGTGATTCCCCATTTACAATTACATTTGGAGACATTTGTTAGTTAGTTGTTAATTTTATATCAAATGGATTAAAATGGCACACACAATTCTCATTTTTTTAATCAAAGTGTCATGCAGTACCAAGTCAACCACCTTACAGAAGTCTAAATATGTTATGTCAGCACTATTACTTTTATCAAACTTTTAATCTCATTAAAAGTATCAAATTAGTTTGACAAGATCTATTTCCATGTTGATTTACATTAATTACACTGCCCTTTTTAATTTTTTTATTAATCAAGCCCCATATCAGCCACTCCATTATCCTGCACAGCATCAATGTCAGGCTGACAGGCTGTAATTACCCATGTCATCCCACTTACACTTTTTTAAAAAACTGGCACAATATTACGTTCTCTTTCAGTCCTCTGGAATTCCCTGTGTCTCACTGCTGAAAACCAACATTAATGGTACAGCGAGTTCCTCAGCCAACTCTTAAAACTCTTGGATGCAAGTTATCTGGACCTGCTGAGTTGGGGGGATTGTCTCTCTTTGCTGCTACAATTTATTTTGAAGCAGGAAGTAGGGCAGATATAGATACAATTCAATTCTTTCTGTGAAGCAGGCCTAAAGGTTAACCTGTGGATGATGGTGGAGAGAGTAATCTTATAAAATGTGCAGATGACACCATGCTGGTGGGCTTGCAAGCACTTTGGAGAACTGGATTAGAATTCCCAATGACCTTGACCAATTAGAGAATTGGTCTGAACGCAATAAAATTAAATTAAATTAAAGACAAGTGCAAAGTACTATGCTCAAGGAAAAACTGAAATGCACAAATACAAAATGAGAAATAACTGCCTAGAGAACAGTACTTCAAAAACAGATCTATGGGTTATAGTGGATCATGAACTGAAGATTCTATTGAGAAAAAGGCAAATGTCATTCTGGTGTGTATGAACAAGAGTGTTGTTTGTAACCTGCAAGATGTCATTGTTCCACTCTACCTGACATTGGTGAGGCCTCTGCTGGAGCACTGCACCTGGTTTTGGGCACCACACTTTAACAAAGATGTGGACAAATTGGAGAGTCCAGTAGAGAGCAACAAAAATGATAAAAGGTTTAGAGAACATGATGTATAAAGAAAGGTTGAAATAACTGGATCTGTACAGTGCAGAAAAGATTAAGAGGGAGAAGTTAGAGTTTTCAAATATGTAAAAGGCTATTATAAAGAGGGTGGTGATCAATTGTTCTTCATGTCTGCTGAGGGCAGGACAAGAAGTAATCAGCTAAGATTGAAGCAATGGAGATTTTGGGTGAAATATCAGGGAAAACTTTCTAATTTAAGGATAGTTAAACACTGGAACAGGTTACCTAGGGAGGTTGAGGAATCCCTATCATTGCTGCTTTTTAAGAACAGGTTAGACAAACATGTCAGTATACTTAATCCACTAATATTTAATCCAGTTCTCTTCATTTGAGTTCCTGTTGCTGAAGATCTGGCTCTTCACTCACTAAATGGAGGACAAGACATTAGTTTATTATGACTCAAATGCTGTTTAGAGGACCAGCAACAGCATTTTACCCTTGGGCTTCTCTTTGATGAGTATCATTATCTGCCTGGTTGTTGACCTTGCTTTTGTGTGCAGTAACAACACTCAATAAGCTCATTGCTTTGGTGTTCTCAGTTATGCAATTGCAGCCCTTTACAAAAAAAGAAAGAAGTGCTAAGCATGTTCTGTCACCCAACATCTATTTTGTTCTTCCTACAAGCCTCTTTGCAGTCTTTGATTTTGTGAATGGGATTTGGCAAAGGCTCATAGAATTCCCATTTGTGTTCATTGTCATCTAAATAAAAGTCTGTCATTTCTTTTTGTGACCCCAATACATTTAACCTGTTGGGGGGCAAGGGTGTACAGTGTCTTTTTTTGCCTTTGGACAGGGCATCTCCCTTTAGATACTGTACTTCTATATCCCTTGTCACCATAGCGTTTGAGCATCTCTCAACCATTATGGATAACCTCGGTAGGAGGTAGGGAAGTCTCCCTTCTAACCACTTTTTACATGTAGGGAACAAAGGCAGAGGGTAGATTAAGGGATTTGCCCAAGGTGACAGCAAGTGATTGGCAAAGCTGGAAACTGAACCCTGATCTTTGTAACCCTAGTCCTGTACCCTATCCATTAGGCAATGATTCCTACCCCCAGGATAGAGCTAGATTTTATGCTTTCCTGATTGTCCGCAACTGTCCAGTGCATATGTACAACACAGGGTCAGCTGGTTGTCTCCGTGCTCTTTGGTTTGTCCTCCGGTGCCGTGATCTATCATGAAATTGTCTACAGAGAGTGACGGGGGCAGTAATTTCCTGTTACAGACAAGCTGGCACCCAAAATGATCTTTCTAGCTTTCCTAAAAAAAAATAAAAATGATGCATTACAGTCTGCTTTGTTGGTAGCAGTCATAAACAGATAGCTAAGGGTTAATGTTTCTTTTACATGTAAAGGGTTAACAAAGGGAACCAAACACCTGACCAGAGGACCAATCAGGAAACCGGATTTTTCAAAGCTCAGGGAGGGAAGTTTTGGGTGTGTGTCCTTTGTCTCTCTCGCCTGTCTAGTCTCTCTCGGCTCTGAAAGGGATCTTTCTATCTTCAAGCTTCTAATCTTCTGTTTCCCAGTTGTAAGTACATGTGTGTAGTTGCTGGAATGTTTAAATTGTATTTCTTTTTGAATAAGGCTGTTTTTTCATTTTTCTTTTAAGCAATTGACCCTGTATATTGTTACCTCGATACAGAGATAATTTTATGTCTTTTTCTTTCTTTTTATATAAAGCTTTCTTTTTAAGACCTGTTGATTTTCCTAGTTAAAACTCGCCAGGGAACTGGTGAGGAGGAAGGAAACAGGGGGAAGGGAAAATCTCTTTGTGTCAGAGTGCAAACTTTTGCCGGGACTCGGACTGAGGGTGAAAGAAACTTGATCTTTCTGTTTTGCAATTCAAGGAATTCAAATAGGGTGATCGTCCACGGCCATCCAGGGAGGGGAAGCCGGGGAGGAAATAAAGAGGAGACAAGGGGAGGGGGTTATTTCCCTTTGTTGTAGACTCAGGGCATCTGAGTCTTGGGGTCCCCCAGCGAAGGTTTTGGGGAGACCAGAGAGTGAGGCAGGCACTGTAATTCCTGTCTTGTGGCAGCGCTATAAGATCCAAGCTGGTAATTAAGCTTGGAGGTTCATGCAGGCACCCACTTTTGGACGCTAAGGTTCAGAATTGGGAATTATGCTTTATGACAGTAGCCAGCATTGCAGATGAATGCTGTGCATCAGTCTTGAGATAGGTAGGCACATGAAGGGCCAAAGTACGTGAACATGTACAATGAAGCATGTTTCTAGGATGCCAACGCAAAAGTGCTGGGACACAGAACAGGTACACTGAAGAGGCCTCCAGAAACATTAGGCTAGCCTCCTACAATGTCATGAGCTAGCACCTGTGCCGCATGGATCCAATCAAACAGATGTAGCTGTGGCTGAAGAAGACCATGAAGTTTCTGTGGCCCTGATGTATTCAATCAATCAGCAGCAGAGTGCAGAAACCTGCTCTCCAGCCTGCAAGGGCCTGCATACATTGAAAAGACACGGCAACAAATCACTGATGAGAGGTCACTAAGCTCTCAAATTTCCTTCTGTCCACATGGTTGTATAGGCTGGAATGAGGCTGTTAGCTCTCTCAGTGCGTTCAACACTTATTTCACCCTACCACAGGGAGTAACTACTGGCTCAGTCAATCCAGTCTAAATCCATCCTGCGTTGTACGCTTCACCTTTGGAAATTACCCCCTGCTGCCAGCAATGGTTCTGGCCACACTGGGATGGGTGTATCAGGAGTATGACAATGCACTGATACAATCACACCATGTGTGAATGCGCCAAAATGGTTCCATTATAAACAGCATTGCTGGGTGAATGCACTAGACCAATGGCTCATGTACCATCTTCTTTAAAAAAAATGTTTGTGAAGTGGATGGAGGGAACATTAAACTCACATACTGCCCGTGGTTCAGGTACCACTGTTTGAGAATCCCTGCACTAAACCATTTCAGGGATGAGCAACTATTGAATGCAAAATGTCCTGCCCTGGTGTAGAAATAGGCACACTCAAGAGGAATGGGATGCTTACTAAGACTAGAGGCCTTAAGACATACATCCACTTGCTGAAATGGCATATTTTACAATCACAGCTTTCTGGGAGCAAATATCAACATAAACAGAACAAAACAAAAAGGTCGGGGATAACATGAAGGGTGGCAAGCAACCTCTGCTAAGGAGGGAAAGCATGAGTAACATGCTTATCAGCAACACCCTTGCAAGGTATTTAACTAAAGGAAACCATTATTCTGGGAGAATCAGACATCTGAAGAACTAGTGTAAGAAGTATACTCAGCAAGCTACCATGCTGTACTCTCCTCCCTCAGTTGCAGCTTCTTGCTGCACTAACTGCTTCCTCAGCGGGATCTGGATGCTCCTTGGGATTTGTAGCCTGTCTCCCATCACGACAGGTATAGTAATGGTGTGCTAACCTGTCATGCCTCAAAGCTGGTGCTCAGTAAGGTGATCATACCCTGCCAAACCTCTCTCATATCTCTGGGCCTTCTCCCTTTGCTCTAGTGCCTCCAGTCAGTCTTCCTTGCCCCTCTCTCCCCTCCTGTGTTTCCACCTTTGACAGATGGATCAGAATCAGACTCTCCCATCCACAGGCTGTTAGACCCAGGCAGGTGTTTCTCTAAAGAGTACACCTAGCATTCACAAGGTGTGACTGTGAGGAAGACTGAAAAGCCTGGGCAAAAAGGGAACAGTCCAGTTCAGTCTGTGTGTATATCATCACAGAAGCAACCAAGGGAGAGGTAGCCCCAGCCTTCCCTGTGGAGAAAGCACCCGTCTCTCCACACAGTTACACACACACAGCCTACAAAGAGGCAGCCCACTCTTCAGAAGTCACATCCAAGTTGCAAGCTGCATGTAGCCAAGCAAGCTGGGCATGGCACCAAGGGGGAGTAGGGGTGCATAAAATGCCTCCCCAGCCCCCTCTCCCATCTCAGACACCCCATATAAGTCTGGCGGGAAACACAAGGAAATGCACACAAGGCTTCCAAACTGCCAGCGGAAAAGAACCCCAGCACTTCAAGGGAGTATCTGTAAATCATCATCACATCCGACAGCGCGCAAGCCTCGGGTTAACCCTTCCCTGGGCCAGAAGGTGTAGAAAGGACACATAGGGGGTTTGTTACTGAGCCTCAGCGGGAAAGTAACCCCCCGCCGCCACACACACCCTACGTTTCTAAGCAAAGCTCTGATCCATATTCTGCAGCCCCTTAGTGAGGTTTTTATGGGGGCGGGAGGGGGGAGTCAGAGAAGAGAGAGGAAGCCCTGGGTATAAGGCTCTTAAATGGGGGAAGGGACAGAGGGTCTCGTTCCCAGCAAGGGCTGGAAGTTGTTCCCACTAGTGTCTACGGGAGGAGAAGGGGGGCAGGAATTAATATATTTCTGCATTTGTCGCGGATACATTCCCCCCCTCCCCCACGTTTCCAACCCGGAGGCTCCCTCCCTTCCCCCCCCCAAAGAACAGGATCTGAGGAAGCCACCCCTCATTCTCGTCCTTTGCTCCCCAGCTCTGGTCCCTCCTGGCCGCTTTCCTCCCCTCTGGGGTAGCGTGGCCTCCGCTCTCCCAGCCCCTTCTCCTCTGCAGCCTGGCAGTTTTCACATCGTCTCCTGGCCAGAGCAGGAATGTCTCCCCCACCCCATCCAAGCCACCCGCGAGCCGAGCGCTGCTTTTTCCCGTGCAAACGTCTCTCTCTTTCTCGGCTCGCTCCCCCAGGCCCCCCATTATATGACGGCCCCCCTCGCCCCTATAAAGAAGAAGGATAGATAGAACAAATCTTTATCCTATCCTAAGTCAATAGTTTGATTCAGCCAAGGTCCATAATGAATATAATTGTCACCAAAAATGAATAGAAGTTAGTCAAAATTAGGAAAAAATGTGCAGAAATGATGGTTGGCGGTTTATTATTTGTTTTTTTTGCATTTTTTATTCCATCACACATTTGTAAAAATGTTTTCAATCTCTAGAACTGGTTGAAGGAAACAGAAAAAGCCATAAACATTTAAAAAATTACTTGTTGTAGTGTTTTGTTTTTAAATTTACTTGAAAAACAAATTTCAGAAAATTTCAACCAGTCTTTAATCTGATGGAGATGTTTCTAGCCCATTTATTTTGATTTCTTAAGTCTCAGGGCGCAAGAATCATATCCTCCTGGGTGTAACTGACAATTTTCCTGATATCTCAGCAGAAAAGGCCGTAAGTTAAACAGGCGCTCGGAGCCTGAACTGCTCCACTCAATCTTAAGAGTTATTCTCTTTTAGGATTAGGGGTGAGGGCTCTGTGGAGAGGCTTCACTAGCAACTGTCCATAGCTATATCATGTTTGGGGAAGATAAAGACAAATAACTATTTTCTCTTCTTCCTCCCAGGTCTCTGTGTATCGGGGGTGTATACCTGAACCCCACAGTTGCAACTCAGTGTCATGGCTAGAAGCCGGTCTTCACAAATGAGCCGAGTCTTGTGCGGATCTTCCTAACTACAACCTTGCTCGCACCCTCTGCTACAACCTGCTAGTAGTGTGTTCTAACTTCCGGAGGAAGTTTTGCGGTTAACAAGGGAGTGAACCCGCGACACCCCCCGCCTTTCAGCTACGGGGGCGTGACCAAGAAGGACATGGCGGTGATTGTTGGCTATTACTGGCGTACTGTCAGCTGCGGTGTGGGATTACTGTTGTGTCTCTTGAGTCTTTTGCATTCTCCTTCTTTCTCGCTAGTTCTCTCATCTATCTTAATCTCCGCTTCACTCCTTACTCATGTAGTTCTCGCCACTAACCGCCCCTTTTCTTTTCCCCTCCGCTCGGCCCCTGCGAGACTTCTCTTTCCCATCCCTGTCTCTTCTCCCTCACCTCCCCCGCCCACTGGTCTTCTGCGCTTTCCGTGCTCCTTTCCCTCCTCCCTCACTCCCATCCTCCGCTCTTCTTTTCCTCACTGGCGTAATCTGGAGAAGTTCCCCCCTCGGCCACGTCGGGGCTGGAGTGAATTGCTTCCTTCGTGTAGTGGTCGTTGGATCCCGAGCACCTCTTTAGATGGCTACAGATCCAGCTCACTCTCCCCCTCCCCCACAGAGAACAGGATCTGAGGAAGCGCACCCCTCATTCTCGTCCTCTGGCTCCCGCTTCTGGTCCTTCCTGGCCGCTTTCCTTCGCCCCTCTGGGGTAGCGTGGCTCCGCGCTCCCAAGCCCTTCTCCTCTGCAGCTGAGCAGTTTCACACATCGTCTCCTGGCCAGAGCAGGAATGTCTCCCCCACCCCCATCCAAGCCACCCGCGAGCCGAGCGCTGCTTTATGGTATAGACAAGAGCAGGGCCCTGCGGGGCCAGGCAGTTGGGGATCAGGGAGCCACAAACAGTTCCTTGTAGCCCCCCCTCCCCAAGTTGTCCTTCCCCCATCTCAGGAAGAGTTCGGAGTTTTTACTCACCCCCTGGCTGCTGCTGTTGCTCTGAGTCTGGAGACCGGCTCTGATTCCGGCTCCATCACGTTTAGTGCATTGTTTCTTTCGGGCAAGTTTTGCAGCGATCCATCAGAAAAAGGGGAAAAGGCTGGTTTGTGGGTGCATCCTTCCCAGGAGCTCAGCTCTCTGTCTCTCTAAGGGGCTCAGCTGTGCCAAAGACACCCCCTGGCCCGCACGGCCAACTCCTTCCCTCCTTCTCTTCTGGGTCCTTTTGCTTACACAGAGCTTTTAATCCCATTTAACTCCCTCTCGGCAGACTGCAGTTACCTTGGGAAAAAGGAGAGAGAGGAACAAAGTACAAGCTAGGAAAAGGATGTGGCCCATGGTCGCCGTATTTCTTGCCCTTTTTTTTCCCTCCTCCTCCTCACTATTAATGTAACTTCTATGATCTCTTATTTCCAAAGTCCTTGGTTGAAAGTGTTTTTTTTTCTCGGAGCTGTAACTTGTTTGTTTGCGCGGTGGTTATCATAATTATTTTTATTTGCAATGCAGATGTGCCTCCCAGCCCCCAGGAACTCTTCTCTGGACTTAGAGAAAAGAGGGAAAAAGGCAGATTTTGAGAAATGAAAATTATTTAAGGATGTTTCTGCTGCCTCTCTCTGCTGCCCTCCTCTGTAACACTGAAGTGAAGCACTTAAAATATATATATATATCAGCCAGAAGAGCTCAAGACAAATCAACCGACCCCCACCAGTCTATCCCAGGAGAAAATAAATAGAGAAACTCCATTCAAACGCCTCTCTGGCCTGCAGAGGGAAATTAACAAAGGTTACATTCAAACCCATCACTTCATCTTTCAGCAGGAATGGAAAACCTGAAAAGAAAACCTCTGGCAGGACTGACCCACAAGTTGCCTCAACTGTTCTCACCATCTGATGGCAAAGTCAAAGGTACTTTAGAGATTTTTCTTTTGCTGAGTGCTTTGAAGAGGCAGTTTAGATTGTGCAGATGACTGAGGGCCCTAAGCAAGAAAGGGACCACTATCCCCTCTCCTCTTTTGTGTTTTCTGGTTTTTGAACATGCAAGCTGATATAACAGGTGATTGGAATGCAAGGAGCTTTTGCCTCTCCACACTGTCTCGCACACCCTTCTTTACCCATACTAATGCACAAAATACAGAGTGTAGGAATTGATGTCATTCTTACCTAGGATCTCTTTAGAAATTAGAGAGTCACAAATTATCATTCCAAAGCTTTGTATAATTAGAAAAGAAAAGAAAATTGAAGTGATTCTGTGCATGTAAAGCAGACAACTGAGTGATCTCAAAGGCACTACCTTCTCCAGCTGTATGAGATCAACCTTCCAATTACTGCTAGCTAAGTATGAATCACTCTCCCAAATTCCCATGTATAGACCTAGGTTAGTGTTCCAGACATGCATTTTGTCAAGCATGTGTAACAGAAAAAAAAAAAAATCCCAACAACCCCAGTCAGTTCAACAGGGCAGGCAAAAAAATCACTTGAGTGGGAAGGATGGGAGTGGGAGATTGGCTATTAGATTCACTGCAACACAGGTGGTTTGCATAGAAATTAGATCCCTTACTAGTTAAAACTACAGTGTGTCAGAGTCAGACACTTTAAGAAGCCGTTTTCTGCTTGGATTCCCTAAGCCTCAGTTTACCAGCTCACTGGATTATTGTTTCTTTCCCTGATCCACTCCCCTCTTCAAATTGTCTCCCTCCCCAGCCCCTCCACCCTTTGCTTTTCTGTCTTTGACACTTACTTTGTGGTAAGATAAGAGGCTGTGCAATCTCTCCTTCCAGCCCCTAAATTCATTTGTATTCATTTGTCCCAGCAACTTAAAGAAAAAAACCAGGATCAGAATTTTTTTTTTTTTTAAATCACACCATGACTCCTGAGCTGAGGGTCAGACAGCACCGAGTGCCTCCTTGGATGATTGGCCCTGACAGGTCAAAACCTTCCTGGCAAGTTTCTGTTCCCCTAAATTCAACAGATAATCCTGTCCCAGGATTGTTGCAGATAGATTTTCCCAGGGCTGTTTCTCTGTTGGTGGCTCATGGATGCTGCTGTGGGTCAGCGAGGAGGATGGTTTGAGAGCAGGCGCTGGCCTTGAAGGGACATGGAGTTTAGAAGCCTTCTGATGTGAAGAGAAGTGGAAGTTATAAAAGACTGCCCTTGTCCTTCTTAAATAGCTGCAGCCAGGGACTCTGCCTTGGCTCAAGTGCACCAGGTGTCCGATTTCAGCAAACATTCAGCTAATGAGCCAGGATCCAGCCTCCAGGGGGCAGGGTCCACACTGCACTGAAACATACAAAGGAACCTACTGAGGAAGGCTGGACACAGAGTATCACTCAGGGACACAGTGACATCCCAAAAGTGAATGGGGTTGGGGGGGACACTCACACGGAAGGGAGAGAGAGAGGAGGACTGGGAAGGGAAGGATAAAGGGCATACAGCAGGGAAACTAGAGAGAACTGGACACAAAATAATACTAAATATAAAACACCTATTTATTATCAAGGGCTGACAGGATGACATGACCCCCTGCACCACAAGGTTTACAATGAAAGAGCCAGGTCCTGTGACATGCTCATCACTGAATGGGAGTCAAGGGCACTCTGCACCTCACCAGATCAGATACTAAATGGTTTTGGGTTTACAATGTGAGACACCTGAGCCTGATTTATAAGAGCATCCCAAACTGCAATAGAAGTCAGTGGCAGCTGTGGATGCTCAATTCCTCTGAAGGTCACACCCAAGACAAGTCAAGTTGGGCATGGGCACCCAAACTGAAGGCACACACATTAGAGGCCGCTCTTGAAAATCTGGCTGCAAGTGAGATTGACATTAAACCACCTTAAGTACTTGGATGCAAAGCCATCAACAATATGATAGATGCATCTAAATCAGAAAATTCAAAGGACCAAGTTCTGTGAACCTTTCTTGAGCAATGGGAGTCTTGTTTGAATAAAGATCTCAAAATCTGGTCCAAAACTGTGGTTTCCACCATAACTCAGCCCCCTTTGTACATAAAATATATGTTCTATTATTGTATATGCTGAGCACTTTTCTTCTGTAATATATGTATACAATCTGGCTGAGTTACAGTTGCTTCTAGGAACTATGGCTTTGTATCACCTGACTTCTATGGGGTGTAAAGTCTCATCCATAACTTTGCTCTGAAGCGTTTGCATTTAATTTCTTTGTTTGTTTTAAGAGAAGGCTCGAAGCAACCAAAAGTAGAAACAAACTCATGATATTCAGTTATTTCAGTGACAGATTTAGATTATCTCACATTGCATTGTTCTCTCACACAGAAGGCAGAGGAGAGTATATGAAAGGCATATGAGTAAGAGCAATGTACAGACTTCTAAATGTGTACACACATATCTAGATAATTGATACCATATGAGCAATTCAGGACCTGACCCTTTGCAATCTGCTTTTTCCCAGAAAGCCCCAAAGCTCATGGAGCAACCCAATGAAGTCATGGGAGCAAGGGTCAGACTGAAGATCAGCTTGCAGGATTGGACCTTAATCACTAAGGGAAAATGATACATTTGGTCAGTCTTAAAATGCAACACACTCTTTTCTTCCTTCTGCCCCTATAACTGCACATCCCCTCCAAGACCAGTCAACATTAACTCTACCAAACTTTCCTTCCCCAAAAATCCATCAGCGTGAAGAGCAATGGTGATGCTTTTCAGTACAGTGCTATAATATAGCAAAGAAAAACAACAGAGCAAAGGTTAAAGAAAGGTGGAGGTAGAAACTTATGCATAGATCTCATTGGCACATTAACAACACAGCAGTTCCCAGCTCTTGGGATACACAGCAGTTTTTCTAGGACCTATAATGAAATAGACTTGGGACACAATCTTGCAAATGCTTCCTCACACGCTTCTCTTAATCACATGAATAGTCACATAAAAGCAAGCTAAGCACATAGATAAGCATTTGTAGGATGTGGACATGGATGCAATCACAGTATTGTCATCTTAAAAGTAGAAAGGTAGATTAGCTTAGATAAAATAAGCCCCAGTACCATGTCAGCAATACGTACTGACAACGAAACAGAGATTCAGAATTTAGACTTTCTTCATAAAGGCAGAAGCTGCAAAATAGTATGAATAGAAATAACTTCAGATTTTTTTTAAACCAAATTTCGATGGAAGTCATTACAAAAAATGTTAAAATAATGTAGGTATTGCTATTTCAGATCCATCAGCATAGTGGCATTGCATGAGAAATTGAAACTCAACAAAAACAAAACTGAAGTTTACCATTCTAGATTCATTACTTAGCCAAACTGAGAAATGAAGAAACCACCACCACCACCACCACCACATACACACACCAAAATAGTGAAAAGTGCATGGATTTTTATCTTTTAAAAAAATCTATTTAAATAATCTAAGGACCTATCCATAAGGATTTTTTTAATACAAGAGATTTTAACCTTCCAGAAAATGTGCCTTACAAAAAAACAGCATGTAATCATTACTAGTTGAATACATATAGTATTTAAAATATTTGTCCATATTTAGTTGGCTTCCAGGAGAATCAGAACCTATCTGTCCTTTGGATCCATAACTTGGAATCTGGTTAAGTATCAAGACTTTTATTGAAATCGTTTCACAGCCTTGCTTTTCATGTAGACCAAGTGAGAAAAAGCCCAGGAGTGACAGGAAAATGTGCATTACAGCTGTGCTATACAACTGACAGTATCTGACTTGATGCAAAAGTTGAATTCCAGAAGCTAACCTGGACTTGCCCTCCTCCAGTTTGGCTGGGTCCTAACAATGTTCTCATTGAATCACAGTGCATTTTTACCTGAGCCAGTCATCTTAGTACAAGTTCTGAAAGGCATCTTGAATCACTTTTACTGACCCCGGAATTCACAGATATGTTTAGATCTAATTTATCTAAGTGCCTTATTCAGATTTAAAGTTGCAACAAGACCAGGCAAAGGGCACAGGCAGCCTGAAATCCGAGGCACAGGAAAGGCCTGTGGCATGTATCAGACCGCAAAAGAAGGTGAGCTGGAATACAGAGCCTTTCACCTCCTTTTGGTTGATGATTCAAATCCAGCCCAGGGTGGTAGCCATCTAAATTTGTTTCTCTATTGACTTTAAGTTGTTTGGTGGCTTATATGACATTGAAATTATTCTAGTCTACATCATAAAAAGCTACCACCATGGAGGTTAACCAAATCTTTCCCCAATTTATCCACTATGCCCAGTACCCTGCAATGAGCCACGCATGAGCAGACCCCTGCACATGTGCAAACCACTGCTGAAGTTACTGGGGGCTCTATCTGGGCTCAGCTTATTACAGGATCAAGGTTTGAGTGAGGGCAGAATTTGGGTTCTGATGTCAAATTTTAGCACCTTCCTTCCTTCTTTTCCAATTTCAGTCATGACATCATGTTATTCAGGGACTTGTATTCGCTGAAGAATTAAGAACAAAACATTTCTTCTGTTGTATTTGTGAAACATTTATATGCCAGGCATCACTGTTGGGCTCCTCTAGTGATTCAAGGAACTGTTTGTTATGTGCTACTAGTATGTCTCTCATTAATAGTTCATCAGGAACAAGCTTTATGGTACAGGAGCTGCACAGTAAGCTAGGAAGCCATGTATGGATCACAGCTACTGTCTGGTGTGGTTTTTTCTTCTTCAGCGGCCATCTTTATAAATTCCACCCCATTTTGTGCCTTCCGGTTTGCTTGGCAATACAGTAGACTAGTGGTGACATGTTTGAACTCATGCAGCCATTTGATGTGAAATGTTTTAAATTCTTTGCTGGAACAATAAAAGCCATTGTTCTTTGACCACTGCTGCTGAGATGCCATGCCTGGCAAGGATGGACTGTGTGTGCATTCCTGTCACCCCATCACATTGGGCTGGACAACATGACAGGAGGCTGGAATAACGGTTAGTTATTAACCTAGGCCTTATCCATGGAATGAAATAAATCATAGTGCAGTGAAACAAATTCAAGCCTACCTTTTCTATGGGAGTGCAGGTGGCTGCTCAGGCCTCTATTGTATTCTTCGATTGTTATGCAGAAGCAATGAATTGCAATTTCATGGGTCATGAGCTGGCTGTAACGTGTTGTCCCACCCATACTACAAACAAGAAACGCATTATTAGACAGACATCCCAAACCATGGCAGACCACAGCACACTAGTACACTTAGATGTGTCATGGAGGCAGGCCCTAGACATCTCAGTTCCTAGATGTTCTTAAGTGTCTTTATTCGGGTGGTCACCTCACAGACACAACGTCTGCTTGCAGCAGTATTCCTTTCCGTTAGACTCATTTGGTTGGATACCTGTTTCTAAGATGGGTCTTGGGCTTCTTCCAATGGCTTACACTATTGGGAAATACTGGGGAGCGGCACTGTTAGCAGCAACATCCTCCAAGTATGATGTTACATTAGGCTTTCCTGCCCTTCTTTGGCAGTTGGCAGACTATGATGATCCTGCATAACTTCTAGAAATGAACAGAAGATTGCCATTGCCAACTTTCCCCTCCCTTAATAAAATAAACTTTAATATGCCACACTGCTGCTCATGCAAAGCAATAATTCTTTTTCCCTAGTCCTGCAATTGTGCTTGATCAATGCACTAATATATGAGCAAATACCAGCAGGGACATTTGACTGTATGTCAAATGACTGGAGTTTGTTCATGATACTCTGCGTTGGTGGAGACATAACCAAGCACTGTCCCGATTTTATTGTTCGAGTAAAATGCTCTTTTGCTACAAAAAAACCAAACATCTGTTCTCCCCCTAGCAGTACTGCCCCAAGAGCAACCTCACCTTTGGAGATCTCCAAAGTTACTCTGGATCTTCTCTTTGGAAGAGACAATATCAGCCTAGGCTTACTGATCAAAATATGTTTCTGTACTGTAAAGGGAGACTAGCAGGGTTACACTTCCTACTGTGTTATGTGCTGAATGCTTTAAAAGCACCACTGTAGAAGAGGGATAAGCTGTAAATCCTACTAATCACAGGAAAGCACAATATAATTATATGTATTGTCTCCCTGTTTGCAGCATTGTCTGTTTTGTTTTACAAAAGCAATGCAAAAATTAGTGAATTTGTGAACCCCCTCTTTGGAATACTACAGCAGAAATGGAAGAACAAAAACTTACTCAGTAGCTATGAAATAGTAGTTGCTAGCTTTGTCTTTATTAACATTAGCCCTGTGCTCTATTCTGTAATTTAAGTTTTGATCATCTTACATTTTGTTGTATGATGGTTTTTTGTTTTAAGTGTACGACAATAATAATGGTTATTAAACATTTATACTGAGTTAGTGCCTAAATGCCATAATCAGGTTGAGACCCATTGTGCTCGGTACTGTACAATCACACAATACACAGGAGTCCCTGCCTTGAAGAATTTACCACCTAATCAAAACGAAATCTGAAGATTATGAAGACAGTTTGCTGCTAGTGTAAGCCATTGGTGAGTGTGTGCTACAGGTGCCCCTTTGTTCCTGATCCACAGAGGATATGAATTGTTACAGCACAAACTAGAGAGCTTTAGTTCAAGCTCTAGCAGCTCATGCTTTTAGTTCTGGAGATCCTAGTTCAATCCCTGGCATGCTGGCCAAAAGAACGAACATCACTCTCGCTGTAAAAAAGTATGGTATTGAGACCAACCCAGCTATGTTCTTTCAGAGATACTGGAATTGGAAACTGCAAGATTCTCTCTGAAGAATCAGGCTGCAAAGTCCGAGAACTAAGTAATTATGCTCACTGCCAGCCAACTAGTGCACATGCAATGGAGTCAATGGGGTTGCACCAGCACAGAGATCAGTGCAAGATCTTGGTCATAGTGAGAGTCTATGGCTTGATCTAATGTCCAATGAAGTCAATGGAAGGACTCCCGCCACCTTCAATGGGTGTTGGATTGGAGCTTTACTGAACTGCTCAAAAGCATCAAAAGGTATACATGTCTGAATTTCAAGAAGACAATAACAAGAGTAAAAATGGAGGTCGTTCCATGATTTTTGAGATGACACAGCAGACCAGAGTTAAGAAGGAATTAAGGTACAAAAATGTGCCTGAGAAGAAATGAAGCAAGGCTAAGAGCCAATGGAGAAGAGCCGAGCACCTGATGGGATCCACATGATATTTGGTGTGGTAACAAAACAACAAATCTTAAACAGAGATGAGGAGTAGAATTTTCTTTTTGCACTTGCGCGTGCACGCGCGTGCACACACACACACTTATATGATGCTCTCACTCAGCTAAGCCCTAAGGTATTAACAGTGAAACTGTTGCAATTTGATTCATGTTGCCTGCGAGAGTAGCATTATGATCCTAAACAGTCATAAAAGGCAATTTTTTAACTTAATCTAAACTAAAATTTGTGGATATGGCATTGTTTCCTTGAGTAATTGTATGTAAGAATATTTACAGCAGATTGCTCAAAGTGTTTTACTGATCCTGATACAACTCAAAGAAAGTGATACGGTTATTAGATATCAGTTGATAGTTAGGTATCAAACTGGCTTCTAAACAGTTGTGTCAGACAAACTACAGGGTTTCTCAGTCTTGAAGTAGTGTGGTCCAATGGCTAGGACATTACCCCTGGTGCCAGGAGATCTTAGCTCTGGCACTGACCTACAATGTTACCTTGGGCAAGTTACAGCACCCCTTTGTGGCTCAGTTTCCCCCATCTATGAAATGGGGATAACGATAGCAACCCTCCTGTGTGTCAAGATCTTGGTGTTCTACAAATAAAGAGCACTATAGGAGTCTTATTTTCCTATGCAGTTGCTAATAGATCCTAAATCCTACACCCCATTTAGAGGAAGAAGTGTGACTTTATTTCCCAGCAAGTCCCAACTTCATATGGATTCATTAGGAATCTTTCAGTTATATCTAGCTATAAAATGCCATACCAAAAAAAATTAATATTAATCCTCAAATTCAACCATATTTCCTGGAATGCAGTAGCCAGTTACATATGCATATGATGAATTTGAGGGTTAACGTTAAATTTTTTGGTATGGCACTTTACATTAATACAGTACACATCTACCTCAATATAACGCGACCCAATATAACAGGAATTTGGATATAACGTGGAAACGCAGTGCTCCAGGGGGGCAGGGCTGCGCACTCCGGTGGATCAAAGCAAGTTCAATATAACACGGTGTCACCTATAACGTGGTAAAAATTTTTTACTCCCGAGGATAGCGTTATATCGCGGTAGAGGTGTATATTATGGCTTATTGGGATTCTGTGCTGAAATGCCCACTATGTTGTTTGGGAATTTATACATCTACATTATGACTAATAGGTCTTCTCTCTTGAAGCACGCAAACTTCACTTCTGTTCTCTCACTCTCTCTCTCTCCATCCCTCCACAATGGCAATAGTATTTTATAAAGGTCTACAAACTGGGTCCATTGCAGAAGGTGAATATTTGCTGATGTGTGGATTAGGACTAATGAGAGACTTGGTTGTGTCCCTCTCCCTCCAATTCCAAAAAATCAAGTCAATATTTGTATACCCAAGAGTGAACTGAATCCCTTCTTCCCCAGAGGAGAGTGAAATAAAATGAAGTGACTGAAACTGATGTTATGGAAGATTTTTTTTTAAATTTAATTTAAACATAATTGGATAGCATGCTATTCGTCAGGCAGTGACCACACAGCAGGAGATTCCAAGAGTGAACAAAAGTTCACTGGACATTGTCCAGTGAATGACCTTTTACTGTATTTATTTAGAAAGGGCCAGTCATGTAAGGTGCTGAATACCCTCCACTCCCACTAAAAGCTCAAGATGTACTTGGCCCCTCTCAGATTTGGACAGAACACTTGGGAATTAGAAGTGGCTCACATTCTAGCAGTAGTCTAAACCAATTTATCAGTGTTGGTGTTGCTCTCCCAATGTAGATATCTAATCCAAAGCCCACCAGAGTCATGGAAAGGCTACCATTAACTTAAATGGGCTTTGGATCAGGCTCTGAATTGAATACTTTTTTTTTTTAAACCAGTATACACCCACTGCAAAATGCAACTTCTCCTAGCAGGCAGTTGCATTAAAGAGAAGATCTTTCAGTAAGGGATTTCCTTTTTACCTGCTTATGACAAATTGCTTTGTAGGTCTTTATTTCCCCCTATCTAGTCTCCAGGGCACGTCTGTTCTGTATGAATCATAAACCCTCTAATTTAAGCAACTAATCATAGCATTAGCTTCTCTGATCCCATCTCCTATGTCCACAGAGGTAGTTTAGCTCAGCCAAATCCCATGCAACTCGCTAATGCTTGGAAGTAGCTAACACTGAAAAGTCAAACGTGGTAGCCAACTGGAGTAATTTGATGTCTGGTGTCATGATTAGGAGCTCTCCAATTTGATTAAGCATGGAAAAAGAAGTCATTCTTTTATTTATGAATTTTCTTTCAAAAGTTTCTCAGTGTTTAACCTTAGATAATAGTGTCACTATTACTCTTGTCTTAAATCCCTTCCAAAAAGGGACTTTCAATCAATCCCGTCTTCAAGATATCTACAGTCGTGAGCCAGAAGGGGGCTGTGGGTGTTTTACTGGTGGCTGTTGGAAAGGGGCTGCTGAACTAGCTGCTGGGTTTAGTTGATATTGTTTGTTAACATATGTCAGGGGGGTTTAGAGGGTCCACCTCCATCTTGGTATAAATTGACATAACTCCACCCATTTCGAGAGTTTCACCCATTTACACTGGCAGAAATTTCAGCCCAGCATTTTCAGATAGGTGCCTAGTTTTGAATATTTGTAAATATCAAAGAGTGATTGTTCCATAATGTCTTCATTTTTTTTTAAAGGAGCGTAAGTCCTTGTACAGCAGGGCCACTTCAGTTCACATTACAAAAATAAAATGTTAGGAAACGGAATGTATTTGTTTTCCTATTATTTGTTAGGTCGAGCTTAAAATGATCCCAGCCCCACCAGGGAAGCGTCCTCACACTTCTCATTACTTGTGAGCAGATGTTCCCATGCACAGTTTCATAATAGGATGAAAAAAAATCCAATACTCCATATGAAGAGTAAGTACTAGGGTCCCAGCTCCACCCACAGTTACAGGGATGTACATGAAATTACCTTCAGCAGAGTTTGCTTCAGATTTACACTGGTGTAACTGGGTTCAGAATTTGGCCCTTAGACATTTTTAATATTTAGCTGGAGAGATGTCATTTTCAGTGGCATCAATACAGGGTGGCAATTATAGGGACCAAATCAACAGCTTTTAAGTCTATTTTCTCCACCACTGTTCTTCCAACGCCCATTGGAGTCAATGGGAGTCTTGTAATTGATTTAAATATATTGTGGATGAAGCTTGAGATTTGTACCCCAAAATAACCAGAGAGACAGTGATACCAAATGTTCTTCCGCTATTCTGAAAACAAAACAGCCAAACTGATTTAACTCTGAGATCATCTCTCAAACTTTTCCACTGGCAAACTGACTTCATCATCCTCAAGATTTTCTTTGTGTCTAAGCTAAATTTATCCTTTGTCAGCTTCAGCTCCCATTTTATATTCAGCTTAAATAGTTAATTTTTTTCTCTTATATTGTTTCACTGGAGTTACTTATAGGGATCTGTTATGTTAACTCCTTCGGGCGGCGGCGGTTTTTTTTTTTTTTTTTTAAGATGAATAGTTCCACTAGTCTCTTCTCATTGCATCACTGTAGTTACCCTTCTTTGAACTATTTCAACTGCATTTTTTAAAATAGTGTGTAGCTCAGATCTGCATTCTTTGTAAAAGTCTTGCATTAACTAACTTGAATGAATAAATGAGTGATAATAACTTAACACTTTCCATCTCCAAGACCTTGCATAAACATTAATATTTTCTTAATATCCATACCAGTGTACCTGTCCTGTGCAGTAAGGCAGATGAGGGGACACACTGCTCTCGCCACAATATTATCCACAGTGCACCCCGTGGTCAGACTATGTCAAGGAGCTAACTAATAATGTGGGGGAAAGTGGTTCCCAGCTCACCCTCCCACTACTCCCTCCTTTTGCCGCAACAACTCGCCAGTTACCACCAATCACATGATGAATAGATTGTTATTACAAACAACACTTGGCAGGTATTTCTAATGCACCTTTCCTCATAGGATCTCAAAGTATTTTACAATTATGAATGCAATCTCAAATTTAACACCTGTGAGAGCCAGGTAAGTTATGTTCCCCTGTTTAACAGATGGATATACTGAAAATGCAAGAAGTTTAAATGGCCTGATTTTCAAAGGCATTGTGCGCTCGTAGATCCAAAGGAGGTCAACGGGAACTGTGCGTGGTCCACATGACTCTAAAAATCAGACCATAAATGACTTGTCCAAAGTCACGCAGCAAATGAGTGGCAGAGCAGGGAAAAGAAACCAGGAATCCTGCTTCCCAGTCCCTCAGCCCACATTTCTTCCCTTTAAACACCCATTCCATTACGTAAGTTTCCAAGAGTTTGCATTTCAAATGATGGGAGGCAAAAAACAACAAAAAAATGCCTGTCCCAGGTTCAGTGTCATTGAGACAGCTTGTGAAGAAAATAATCAACAGCTTGTCTGTGCTGTTTTTCCCTTTACCCTGACTTGTTTAATAATGGAAGGTCAGGAAAAACCAAGGGACACAAGCAAGTTTCTGTACAGGACTCCCCCTCCCAATTTAGTTGGTAAAAGAGCAAGATACGCAAGCTTAAAAAAAGGAAAACATCGAATTAAAATATTTGTAAGTGGCACCCATGGCTTTGATTTTATTTTTATTATTTTATTTTTATTTTTTCTGCAAACCACCAAAGACCACCCTTTCCCTCTAGGAATACTGGGATGACAGCCTACTGAAAATTATAGATTCCAGAGTTTGAAAGGGAACCACAAAAACTCAATCATAGTTATTAACACACCAAACACCCACTGAAGGATTAATCATCCCTTTGCCAGATATAACTGCGCAAAGTAAAGGTAGCAAACTGACATCAAACACCCACAACTGGGAGTTGCTTATTAAAAGTACCAGAGCAGGAAGGCACACCTTGCCTTCCTGCACAGATCACACTGCATAAGGGAGACAAAGCTGGGGAGAGGGGCTCTCTTTACAGAACTAGTTTAAATCATCTTTTTACAAGGTGAGTTTGTGCACAGTTACCCCTTCCAAGCACCTACCACCAGGACTGCTGGCTACAATGATTTGTATGGAGAAAAGAATCACTTTCTTCACTGTGTAATTAATTGGGGTGTATGGGGTGCCTAGGGAGGGGTAGTACCTCTGATGAGGGGACTTGTCGTACCCCTTCGGGGGTGGTCCATCCACTTTGGTCCCCACCTGTCACTCAGCTTTCACTTGTGGCTCCAAGTAGCTGCAGCATGCGCAGTGGCCACACCCCGGGCAACGGCTTCGACAGGCCGGCTAAACCAGGTGAGTGTAACTGATGGGACTCAAATCCTCAGTAAATTAGAGATATGCCTACCCTGCATGCAACATCAGCTCCGGCGGACAGGGTGAAAGAGATCACTAAGATCCAACGGCCAAGAAGGCGGTTCTGCAACGCTTTGTGGACACTGAAGGGCTTGACGAGGCACAAAAGACATTAAGGCCATCCACTGCAACCAAAGAAGTTACCAGTCGTGATGATTTTTCGTACCATTGGCGTCTGGTTTCTAAGGTCGAGAGAGTGAGATTGCTGCTGTGCAACAGCTCTACCACTTAAAAAGCTTTCACACACAGGTCCTGTGCAAATCATCAAACATCATCATCATACCACCTAAGTCCTGTGGCAATGGGGGAGGGGCAAAGCGACAGGTGGAGGTTACCACTGGGAGTTGTAGTCCCAATCCTGCATGCAGGTGGCCTGTGGATAGGTGGTCGTCCAGCTCTGTACCTGGGGCAGCAGAGCTGCCTAGCAGCATCCCAGACATCTGAGCAGCTCTCTTCAGGACAGCACTGCTCACTCTAGTAAGGGAGGGGCCTAGAAAAGGTGGCCTAAAAATTGCCTGCCCTACAACAATTGGCCAACAAGCCGTGGCTGGCAGTTTGACCCAACCTGCGGCTGAAACCAAAAGAAAAATTTGAGGAAACTTACCATTGGTGTATGGTACCCTCATGGATTGAGAAGCTGTTGCAAGACCTGAGAGAAGGACAGCTCTCATTGCTCGAAAACTAGCCTGCTAAAACATCGATATAGCGGCATTAAGTGAAACAAGATTGCCTGGAGAAGGTTCCCTGAGCGAACCAGGAAGTAGTTACACCTTCTTCTGGAAGGGTAAGATTGAGACAGAGGACAGAATACATGGAGTTGGTCTGGCAATAAAAACCTCATTAATGCATCAACTCCCAGACCTTCCAGTGGGTATCAATGAAAGATTGTTGAAACTACGCTTCCCACTAAATGCCAAACGTCATGCCACCATCATCAGTGCATATGCACCCACTCTAACATGCTCTGACAACTCAAAGGAACAATACTATGAAGATCTTGACAGACTGATCAAGGCCACACTTGTAACAGAAACTACTACTCGGAGATTTCAATGCCCTAGTCGGGGCTGACAGCGAGAACTGGAAAGGAGTAACCGCGCCACATAGTGTAGGCAAAATGAACAGCAATGGGCTACTCCTTTTGAGACTTTGTTCTGATAATGACCTGACCATTACCAACACACTGTTCTGACAAGCGGACAAATACAAAACGACGTGGATGCACCCTAGGTCCAAACAGTGGCATCTGATAGATTATGCCATTGTCAGAAGGCGAGACATCCGAGACGTACTGATCACCAGAGTAATGCGAGGCGCAGAGTGCTGGACAGATCACAGATTAGTCAGGACGTCTCTTCAACTTTACATCGCTCCCTCTCGGCACAAACGCCCTAAGCATGTGCGACCTGCTTTCAACATAGCCAAACTGAAGGATGCTCAATGTTTCAACAATTTCAGAGGAGTCTTGATGACAAACTGACATCCCACGGACAACTGATCGGTACTGTAACCAAAAGTGGGACCAGTTCAAGCAGATAGTGACTGACACAGCAATAACATCTCTTGGACCAAAGAAAAGAACACATCAGGATTGGTTTGATGAGAACAAGAAGAAATATGCTCAGCACTGGAAGTAAAGAGAAAAGCCTTATTGAATGGCAGAATGACCCTCCTCAGTCTCTAAACGGGACCATTTCAAGTACTTCAGAGCAAAACACAGAAAGACCTCCGTCAGATACAAGACAACTGGTGGGAGAGCAAAGGCCAAAGAAATTGAGCACTATGCTGAGACTCACAAACTCAAAGATGTTCTTCAGTGCTATTAAGACTGTCTATGGACCTTCTAAACTTAAGGACCACCCATTGCTCTCATCAGACAACACAACGCTGATTAAAGATAAAGAAGGCATCAACGAAAGATGGCGAGAACACTTTAGCAACCTTCTCAATAGACCATCAACCTTGAATAATAATGTCCTCAATGAAATTCCACAAACAACCTGCTCTGACAGATCTTGACTTTCGCCCACTATAGATGAGATTAAGAAAGCTGTTAGCCAGATGAGTTCAGGAAAAGCTCTGGAAAAGATGGGATACCAGCAGAGAGATATAAAAGCAGCAGGTCCAGCAGCACTTAGCAGCGCACGTTCCACAGCGTGATCATCAGCATCTGGGAGGATGAAAACATACCACAGGACCTCCGCGACGCTACTATTATCTGTCTCTTTTTCAAGAACAAAGGCAGCAAAGCAGAATGTGGAAATTATAGAGGCATATCCCTCCTCTCCAGTTGGAGGGAAGATCATCGCCCGCATCATCTTGAACCGCCTAATAGCCAGTATTTCCGAGGCAAATCTACCTGAAGTCAATGTGGTTTCCGACCTGGCCGGAGCAGCACAGTCGACATGGTGTTTGCTGTCAGACAAATACAAGAGAAGTGCATTGAACAGAATTTGCACCTGTATGCTGTCTTCATAGATCTGACAAAGGCATTTGATATCGTCAACAGGGAAGCCCTTTGGACCATTCTAACATGACTTGGCTGCTCAAGAAAATTTGTCCAGATTATACGCCTTTTTCACGACAGCATGACAGGTGAAGTATTGTCTGATGGAGCCACATCAGCCCCCTTCAACATCACCAATGGCGTGAAACAAGGATGTGTTCTCGCTCCTGTCCTATTTAACCTGTTCTTTGCATGTGTTCTTAACCATGCAGTGAAAGATCTGGACCAAGGTATATACTTGAAATACCAGCACGATGGTTCACTTTTTGACCTCCGTCGACTGAATGCAAAGATTAAGACAGTGCAGAAACTCCTTCTTGAGGCACTCTTTGCCGACTACTGTGACCTCATGGCTCACACTGAAAATGATCTTCAGCACATTGTCAACAAGTTTGCTGATGCCTCACAACTCTTCGGACTAACTATCAGCCTCGGAAAGACAGAAGTTCTTCATCAACCTGCACCTGGATCAAATGCTTCTGTCCCACGTATCTCCATTGACGGCATTCATCTTAAAGTAGTGGAGAACTTTAAATACCTGGGTAGTGTCATATCCAGTGATGGATCCCTGGATAATGAAATCAATGCACAAATATCCAAAGCAAGCCAGGCAGTTGGCTGTCTGCGTGTCAAAGTTTTAAACCATCACAACATCCAGATGTCAACAAAACTGCTTGTGTACAGAGCTGTTGTTCTCATCTCTTTTGACCAGGTGCGAAACATGGACACTGTATAGGTGTCACATCAAGCAGCTTGAAGCATTCCACATGTGCTGCCTCCGCAACATCATGAAGATCCGCTGGCAAGACAAAGTGCCCAATCTCGAGGTCCTCAAGAGAGTCCAGATGACAAGCATCGAAATGATGATCATGAAGTCACAGCTACGTTGGACTGGTCATGTCAGCCACATGGATGCCAACAGAATCCCCCGCCAGCTTCTATATGGTGAGCTCTCCCAAGGCATCCGGCATATAGGTCATCCACAGAAACGTTACAAGGACACCATCAAAGCCAATCTGCAGTACAGCAGGATAAACCTAGGGACCTTGAGGACACTGCCAGCGACAGAACACAGTGGCGTGCAACAGTTAGAAATAGCTGCATCACCTTTGAGGAAGACCGCTGCCGGCGTCTACAAGAGGCACACAAATGACGTCACAGAACATCAGCAGCGCACAATCCACTGACCGCGAACTTCCCATGCACCATCTGCAGCAAAATGTGCACCTCTAGAATTGGCTTGTACAGTCATCAGAGGGCACACCATGAGACCAACAATAGATGATCTGCACAGATTTGTCATCATCAGATTGATGGACTACCAAGAGAGAAGAATTCAGTGGGCTAGATGGACCTTTGGTGTGACCCAATACAGCCATTCTTATGTTCTAACACCCTTTTCAGGTGGGTATTGTACTTCTTACAGGTAAAGAAGCTAAGGTACAGAGATTAAAGGCTGGATTCTGCCCAATTTACTCATGTAGTGTATTGCTTCTCAAGTAATCCCACAGATTTCAATGGGGCTGCTCACAGAGTAAGGTGCATACGTGTCAGAACCTGGCTTTAAGTTAATCATCTAAAGTCACTCAGCAAGTCAGCGACAGATCTGAGAATAGGACCCAGGAGTCCTGAATTCCTGTTTCCTACTGTAACCAATAGCCTGTATTGATATTTAATCATTCCCAGAAGAGGTGCGTGTGGAGGGATGATGAGATTAATTATAATAGACCTGATTCAGATAATCTTTGCCCCTAAAGACATTCTGACATAAGATACAGGGTCAGGAGCAGATATTGCACGATTAATGTCCCCACGCTTTCATTTTCAATTGAAGGAAAGTGTTTCCTTTACTTTGCGTGCCATCAGTGGATCCTGTGCTGGATGTTGTCTTTACAATGCAGCAGTTATTCCTCACTGAGGGTTTATCCAGTTTAATGGAGTGATCTCAGTAGATGAACATCTTGGGTCTCTTTCCAGTGGCAGTAGTTTTTGAAATCATTACCTGTATTGTTCACGGGACATGCTTTGGTGTGAACTATTCCCCAGCTGACACACCGGATGGACCAAAGGCTTTTATAAAGACAAAATACAGTAGAGTGAATTAACTCTTTTCACACTGAACTTCATGGCAGGTACACCCAGGAAACATCTCTTAAAAACAAGGCCCAGTGTCCAAGGCACATCCTAGCTGATATTCCACTTGCTTTACAGATAGTCTATCAAAAACCACCACGTGAGACATGCCCAGAAGCCAGCAGCAGTAAAAGCTCCAAGGAAGTCAGCGGACAAACGTCCTCCACCATGATACGACCAGTGCAACGTGGGCCCGGGGTGGAATGCTTAAACAGATGTGGATCTGTGACTGCGATGCAGCATTTATAAGCAGAGGCTCACTATTCTGTGCTCTTATGAATAGCAGGGGCTGAGGAAATGCAACAAAATATCCCTAGCTGTGGAATGACAAAGTAAAACAGAACACAAGCTAAACCTTAATGGGCTGGTTATTGGAAAGAGCAGCACATACTGCTCTGTTTCTCATCTCACTTACACCAAGTTTACCCCCCTGTAACTCTGTCCTGGAGCTATTCCTGATTTTAACTGGTGAAGAGAAAAAAAATCAGGTCCTGCCTCTCCAATGCTTTGTCTAGCTAAACAAAGCAGATCTGCAGATCCTGACTGACAGAAGATCATACAAAGCTTTTACTCAGATGAATTGTTTTAAAACAGGCTACAATATTGGCAGGTAGCCTTTTAGGCAACAAATATTTGCATCTAATTTGTTATCTATTCCATCTCCCCACTATAGGAATTCAGGATACTTCTAGTTTGCTTGCTACAGAATAATTAGCCTTGCTTAACCTCTCCAAAAGCAGGAAATAAAGTGCTCCACAGACAAATTCCCTGGTCACAAAAAGAACAAAGTGAGGAATAGATTCATCACTGGATGTTGTTTCCAGGACAGAAGTCAAAGCTGAGAACACGCACCTTGGTTATTAAAATGGTGACTTTCTCTGCCATTAAAACCCAGATGACTTTTGTTCTTCCTGCTGATTCAAATTTTTGAATGCTTGAGGCTTGCAGTGTTGGTGGTCTAACACACAGCAGCTTAAATGCTGAGGGTGATTACTGTAGAATCCTCTGTGTACATGCAGTATATGTATTTGTGAACAACTTGGGTACGAGATTAAAATCCTGCTTTATGTTTCTGTGGAACCTTCTTTATGTTCCAGCTCAATTCTTAGTATTTTATGGTAATAACTTTCCATTACTCCTGGCCTGGCCCACAGTTCCTCCCCTGCAGCCGACCACTTAGCACTCTTCAAAGTGCAAAACAAAGACAGTCTCTGCCATTAGAGCTCGCAATCTAAAAGACAAACAGAGAGAAGACGATACACTGGGAAACCCAGAGTGAGGTGTAACTTGGAAGGCTTCAAAATGGTTATTGGCTTACTTCTTACTGGCCATCACAGAAGGAGTGAGCCTACAATATGATAGTAAGTGTTTAACCTACACATCCAAGGTGAGAAGGTTAACAGTGCTGGTATTTAGCTAGTTCAACAAAATCCTCTCAGAGTTATTGGCCCATCACAGGGGGAAAGAAGAGCCCATGTTAATTAACTGAGTGGTAGCCATGTTAGTCTGGATCTGTAAAAGTGGCAAAGAGTTCTGTGGCACCTTATAGATTAACAAACGTATTGGAGCATGAGCTTTCGTGGGTGAATACCCACTTCGTCGGATGCATGTAGTGGGGGAAGAACAAAAAAAAAGGCTCCCCCACACTACATGCATCTGACGAAGTGGGTGTTCACCCACGAAAGCTCATGCTCCAATACGTTTGTTAATCTATAAGGTGCCACAGAACTCTTTGCTGCTTTTAGATATTAATTAAGTTATTGGCCCAATGATCACTGGTTTATGGGAATACAATGGGCTGGGTGATGTTCATTTGCCCCACTACATACACAAGAAGGAAATGGGAGATGTTCTGGACACTGGCTTGTTGATCAATGATCACAATTGTAGCAGTGTAGACAAATTTACCAGTATAAAACCCACCTGCTCAGCTGTAGTAATGAGAAGGGATAGTTTTACAAACTCATTTTTCAAATTTGAGCCACACTGAGCAAATAGTGTTAGTGAGATTATTCAGAAGAAGGGCCATTGCATACTGAAGATGGGGCAGGTTTCAAATATTCTGATTTAGGAGGTCCCTTCTCCCTCATCTCCTTCATGCTAAGCAGATATGAGACTGGGTGTTGGTGGTGGGGGGGGGGGGAGTGCATACACAAAACGTAATGGGAAGGAAGGAATCAGGTTAGGGAATCCAAGGAACATTCAAACCACAGCTCAGCTCAAAACCATGGGTTAGTGTTTCACAGTCTCATTCCAAGTGTGAGATTTTCTGCTGTACTTTTATTTAAGCTGGAGGCAAGACCAAATCGACTGTTTAAGATAAACCAAGAGAAGAGAGTGTGATTTATGCCCTACAACAACACTTTTACAGCACCTGTGAAACTGAGAAAGGAAAAGAGAGTGGAATTTCATGCCCGAAATGTCACTTTGCACAATGGTGAAAGAGCAGCCTGGGATGGAGAAAGATGCAAACCTGCCATTTTAAATCATGCTGTAGACTTGGATACAACCCCACATTCTGACAATGGGCTTGGTGGAACCTTGAGAGCTCATCTATAAAGGCCTCTTTAAAACGACATTAGTCTGTCAAAATTATGGAAACAAGAGCCTTCTAGTTCCGTTCCTAAACATAGATGGAAATTGCACCTTTGAATCAAGATTTTTCAAAAGCAACTATGATTTTGGGTTCTTCCATGTTTGGGTGCCCCTCTTGAGACACTGTAAAAGGGCCTAATTTTTAGGAAGTGCTGAGCACCTGGCCTTCTGAAAACAAAGTCCCTTTAAAAGTATCTCAAGTTGGACATCTGAAAAATGGAGGCACCCCAAAACACTGTTTGAAAATCTTGGGCTGGGCCCCTTGCATAGCAAGTCACTTCAGACAGAGCGTTTCTAAGTTCCATATTATATATTTGCAGATACTTTTATCCATTCTATAGACTGGTGCTTTCCCTACCTTTTGCTGCTACTGTCCATAATTCTATTTCCATTTGTTGGGAAGCACCCAAAAAGCTTTGGCATAGCTGGAGGATTTCTCAATTATCTTATATCCTTCCTTTCCCAAAATGGAAATGAAGTTTTTCCATATGTGAAGAGTGACAGTTTCATGATGATTCTTTATACTGTTATCTCATAGCCTGCCATCTAAGTAACACATGGAGACCTCATCTGTTCCTGTAATTTTCCAGAGCCAGAAGAAATGACAAGTTAAAAAGACTAGCATCTCAACTGACAGCTCTCAGGATGAACACTTTTTCCCCTCCTCCCGTAAGAAAAATCCAGATGCAGCAGCCTCTGGGTTGACTTAGGTGGCACAAGGAGGACAAGTGCCTTGTGTAAGTGACTCAGGCTGGATTAGAAGAACCCCAATTCTCCTCTGGCTTCCTGCCTTTGGTTCTAACCACTATACCACATGAACTCTGAAATGAAAGATACTTTCACGAAACAGCTCTCCACATACTGTGCCTCTATGTTAACCAATGGTGTTACTACAGAACTTCACATACTGTAACTAGTATTCCTCATGTGCTATGCCGGTTCATACCACTGACCAAGCAAAGCATGAAGGTAAAAAGCTAACACTGCATTCTGTGTAATTCTGGCACAATCCTGGAATGTTCTGAATTAAGCATCTATGAGATCCAACAAGATCTAAAATTCTGATGTGTAACAGTATTTAGATCCAGTTGTTTTGCCTTTGAATACTGGAGGATCTACATTTCTTTCAGATTTTGCACTGTAGTCTGACAGAATCCAGGTGTTTCCTCACTAAACTTAGATACAGCAGTCTCTCTCTGGCTTCTCACTGATTGGTTTAGCTCAGGACATGCCTTTCATGTTCATCCAACCACCACTGAATTAAAGTTAAGATGAGTAGCAAGGAAGTGAAGAGACCATGATGAGATACAGTGGCCCAGAAGATGCAGGTGGGACACGGACCTCCCATTATTACTTGGGTTTCCCTGCATAATTTTTCTGAAGACATCTTAACTACAAATAGATTTTTTGAGAAGGAGCTTATCCATTCTTTATGCCCATTACACTCTTTCCCTTCTCTCCCATCCCAGTAACAGAAACTCTCTTGGGTTGCTCAGAATGAATCTAAATGCCTCCTGGCCTGTCCTTAGAAGCTACCAAGTATGTCTGGTGCTGCTTTCACTGGACTTTCTAGGTGCCAGTCTGGAATAATCATAGGCTAATAATACAGTACGAAAACAAAGTGGCACTGAGATTTCAGAATTTATTGAGAAGTTGCTTTCATCTAACTAATAGCAAACAAATTCCTGTTATAACAACTGGATCACAGGACAGGAGTTCTTTCCAACATCATAGTTTCTCCAGATTCATTTACTTATCAATTCATTTTGCTTGACAGTTACAAATTACCAGAAGTGCATGAGCACATTCCCTATATTTGTACATCTGGAGGGAAAGCCTCCTCAGCAGAGGGCCCTTCATTCTGGGACTTGCTTCCCTCATCCATGTTCTGGTGCTCTACGCTCAGTGACCTGCAGGGCATGGTGCAAAGCCTATCTGTTTACTCAGACTGTTCCTGAAGGGACTAATGAAGCGAAGAGGACTCTTCTTTTTCTGAGGCGGGGAAAAGAGTTATTAGTGATGATGACATGGTTTGTCAACGCCATTGATCCTGTGTGTGTGGTGTTTTTAAAGCTGTTCGTGCAAGTGCACATAGAGAGGCATGCTAGATGCACAATAGAATTGGAAACATCCCGCCAAACTTATGCAACAGATACCACCCGATTCAATTTAATGAGAGGCAGTGCAGCACAGTCCAGTGGTTAGATTGCTAGGATGGCTGGGTTCTGTTGTATTAATTTAGATGAAATAAATGAGCCCTGAGTTTCAGAAGTACTGAGGACCCTGGAGTTTCCACAGACATAGGGGGAAAATCAGGCCCAGAATGACACTCTGAGCCAGAGCTCGTTGAGCAGGGGGCTTCAGCAGCGATTGGCGTGGGGCAGAGTAAAGCAACCAGGACGGTCATGACAGAGGCTGGACCACTGTCCTCGCCTCACAGCTGTGGGGAAGACAGGCCTTCAGACACCTCCTCCCGCCTGTATTGCACTTTCCAATCCAGGAGCAAGGAACCATTTCACACCTTACTACTAGGGGGAGCTGAAGCCCAGAACGGGGAAGTGACTTGCCTGAAGTCATCCAGTGAGTTGGTGCCAGGGTGGAGAATAGAAGCCAGATCCTGACTCCCAGCTTTGATCCCCAAAACAGCCCTTTCCAGATCCATTGGGGGAGGTGGGGCAGGAGGGACTCTAGCCACGTGCAGGTAGGGTGACCAGGTGGGATGAAGAAAATATCGGGACACATGGTGTGTGTGGGGGGGTCAGGGGGGGGGAGAGAAGAGTCCCGCTGGTGGAGCAAAAAAAAAAAGTGGAGTCCCGTCACCACAGTTAAAAAAGCACGGAGTTCCGGAGTCCCACCAGCAGAGGGGGGAGGAGGGGAAGAAAAAGAAAGAAAAATGAAGTCACAGAGTCCCACCAGCTGGGGGGGGGGAGGAAAGCAGAGTCCTGCCAGTGGAACAAAACAAAAAACAACAAGAGTGCGAAAAATCAGGGCCAATTGCATCCTGACCAAACATCGATCGGGACAGTCCTGATTTTATCAGGATGTCTGGTCACCCTAGGTGCAGGAGACCCAAGGCCAGTTATTTTAATTAAATATGTAGACTAATTAAATTATTAATTTTTCAAGCCGAATGTGTATTAATTCTAATGAACAATGCCACATTATGCAGTATTCATTTTTTAAAGTTTATAATAAGCGATGCTCTGGGCGGAGGGAAGATGAAGGGAGGGGGTGCAAGGTGGAAGTTTCGCCTAGGGTGCAAAATATCCTTGCACCGGCCCTGGGGCAGTGGCCTTTAAAGCACAACTTGCAGTTCCAATAAATGCTGGACTGTTTGCTCATGTCACATGGGACTGCAAAGAATGGGCCTTTTTCTGCCCTGCTACTAGTGGAGAGATAAATGAATATTGCAGCAGCCGCCCACCCCCCAAGTAATATTTTGCATCCTGGGATTTGTCAGTTCCTAGGGTTTCACTATGCCATTTCTCCATAGCACACACACTTCGTTAACTTTGGTCAAGAAAGCAACACACACTGTTGGGAATCCACCACAGTTCCCATGATTATTAAGTAGTTAGTTGATCCTCCTTTAATTAATCTTCCCAGAGACAATTACATCTTCCAGAAGAAATGCAGCTCCTATATTCCTAGAAACAAACTCTTATTCCTATAAGGCAATGAGATGGCCAGCTAAAGCTGTCAATTCTCAGTCTAGGGCAAAAGCACATTGATTGACCCCTTATGGTACATTTGCTTCTAAATCTTGACACACACCCCTTTCTTCTTATATCACGACATTTTCCCCATATCAATTCTTTTAGGATGGAGAGTTATGTATGTAAAGCATGCCGCTTTTATATATGATTTTTGCTGCATGTCAGGATTAAAATGAGCCATATCCATTGTTAGTTTCTATGGGACTGTGCAAAAATCATGCAGAATGCTCATCTTTTTCACAACATACAGACATTCAAGGTCTCTTTTGGCACCACTAAAACATATATTTTGTCTTTCACCACTTGACAGGCTTTAGCTTGGGGCTAGTTGAGCATCTGATGATATTTGTATAGAAAGGGGCCAATCAGAATCTTTGATCTGGACACCTTTGAATTTCATGGGAGATGGGGGAGAAAGGGTATTCAGATTCAAATTTTGGATCTAAAGCAACCCATTCTTGCTTTGATTCTAGGTCAGATGCACCATTTGAATGGGACTAATTTTCTAGCTTTTGTTGACTCTCGTGAGAGCTCAGCTTTTTTGGGGGTGGAGTGGTAAAGAAAACCTAAACAAAATAACCTTTGTGATATTTTGGTCCATGCATTTTACACCCAAACCAGGCTCCGATTCAGACTTGAACTAGTATCTAACCTAAACCTAAACCTGACTTTAATATCACCTCCTTGATCCATCTATAAATAGACCAGAGCTGAGCAAATAATGCATAGAAAATAGTTTCCTAACAAATTCAGTCTTTTTCTGCTCTCAGAAAGTTTGCCTGTAGATGGTGATTTTTTCTTCCCTTTGATGATTCAAACAGGTCTTTTGACTTCGTGAATCAATTGTGAACGAGTCATCATCAGAATTCCATGCTCAAGATTTAAAATACTTGGCGTTAACTGGTTACAAAAGTCATATGGCTTTGATTTTGGGAATTAAGCCTTGGTGCTGTGCTGAGATGCCTTAAAGAAGGGATGACCCTGTATTTCTGTTCTAGGGCAGGGGTGTTTGTAACTTGCTTGATTTACATACTTAGAATATACTCAGATTCTGTATCACTGGTTTCTCCTGTACTGGGAAACTGGCTTTCCAGGCTCCGACAGCTGCAACTGCTTGGGAAAGGGGCAACAGCACTGGTGTCAAGAGAGCACCAGTGGTGTGAGAAGAAGGGCCAGACTGTTCATACTCACTGGTTGAGGGTTTCAAAACACTATAGGGAATTTAGACCCACATCTTCCAATAGTCATTAAAATTAATGGAAAATTTGGATCTAGATCCCTGAAATGGCTTTGAAAAGGTCGACCAATGCAGTTCAGAAGTTGTATCTGTCATGCAGATCTTCCCAAGTTATTTTACAGAGTTGAATGCAATTTGTTTTTAGGATAAAGTTAAATTGCTCATTTGGGAAAATATTATGCAAATGAGTCAATTAATAAAATTAAGCAATGCATTTAGACGCTGAAGTACCAGTCGGTAAGCAGGAATAAGAGCACAAAGATCAGGTAATGCAGCTGGAATGAAAGTGTAAGTGGACAGAGGCAGCAGCTTCCTCAGATCTGAATGTTTATATTTTGTTTTAACATATGTGAAGCCAAGAGATAAAATGAAAGGGCAACAGCGGCCGGCAAGAATCTAGCCTCTCTTACCCTCAGGATCAGAAAGCCTCTTTGAAAAGATAGTATTTATGATAATCTGTTAACTGATACAAACCCAGGCACCCCCACTGCCAAGTGTTTTGTATTTTTCTGTTTTCAGAGTAATCCACTTGCTGGCATAATCATCAAACTTCTCCTCAGTCCAGAGGCTCCAGTTACAGAGAGTCTGACTACTGTGCAGTGGAGTGCAAGCCAGGTTAGCGTTAAGCAAAAAGTCAGATTCCAAAGATTGCTAGTACTTAATCCTGTGTCATTAAACAAATGTATTTGTTAGGAATATTCCACAGCTTTGAAAATAAAAAAATATATATAAAAACACAACTCATTCTGTTCCGGGGGGGGGGGGGGGGGAGAGGAAAAAAAAAGGTCTTTATCCTTCATGAAACTAAATTTGTATTCCTGCATGGAAAAAGTCTGAAAATTGCACTGACTGGCAGAATTGTCAAAAAGGACTCTTTCAGCCTCTGAACAGAATGGCTTGTTCTGTTATTACTATTCCCTGGAAATTGGTATGTAGTCATCAGCTGAATATAAACTTTCATCAGAAGCATCTGAAAGATTCTTGCATTTACATTCCAGAAGAGAAGAGTTTAAAACGTCCCAGACAGTTGAAAGTCTATTTATCTATCTACAGTGATGAAGTATGGCTTAGTCAACAAGGAGCCTTTTTACTTTAATACAACCATGCACCAAATGGGTTTTTGATTGAGTAGTGTTGTTTAGAACAAGGAAAAACTTTTGTAATAAGCCCTGCAGCCACTTTGCTTGTCAATGCCAAAACTTTGCCAAGGTTCACAAAATCTTTCCAGCAGACCTGGGCTAAGGTTCCAGTCAGCCTCTCATTTTGGAGATGCAGTTGGTGTTGCTAACTATCATCATTTTAGCACAGCTCTCATGATATTTGATATTTCTTAAAGCCACTGCTCCTGGAATCAGGTGATTACATTTAAAAAGAAAAAAAAAGTTTCTCTCTCTCTCTCAAAGGTGTGGAGAAGAGCTTGACAACATGTACTCAAAGACTTGGAAACCAGAATGCAAATAAAATTAACCCAAAATGTATTATTTTTTCTTTTTTTTTTTAAATCTCATGATTTGAGAATTTTTTTTTTAAACGTGGGGTTAGCAATACTGTGTGTATATTTTTGCATTGTAACCAAGTGAAACTTGACTGTTCTGTCTTAGAACCTGGATTTTGACTTTTTCACTTTGAGATTTTGGATCTGAAGAAAAACGGAGAAGTGGTAAAACGAAGTGGGGGGTGAGGGGCTTTTCAAACTCTCTTGCAAACCAAAAGGACTGATGACTTCCTTTCAGAAACAGACCAGTGTTACTAAATTTTGATCCACATCCAGATTTTGAAACTATCCCCCCCCCCCCCAAAAGACCCCAAAATAAAACCCCAAGGAGATGTTTGGATCCATGACTTTTGTTTGTCCAAGAATAAATGTAGGGAATTAGACATGATATACAGATCACGGTTTTATCTAACTACCCCAAAATATGGAGAAATAATGAAGGATGAGGAGCTGGATTTTGAATGGGCCCATCCCTGTGCAGCCTTGGGGAAAAACTGTAGAAAGGAACCAGTCAGAGATTCCAGCTGGTAGGAGCAGCTGAAGAAGCTGCCAAAGCAGGGACCTCTGGACATTCAGAGAACTTTCTACAGTTTTGAGGGGACTTTCCCTGCCCTGTGCTTATTGGTCCAACCTCCTCCTTTCCCACCCCAGTCTCTTCACCTTGGCTTCACTCCACACCTACCCCTGCCCATTCCAGGTCCTCTATCCCTTCAGTTTTTAGTTAGCTTATTCGCTCCTAACTAAAGCCACACACAAAAAATAATCCACAGAACTAACATGTCGTTTGCTGCAATCACCTAGCTCTGCCTGTGTGTTCTACCATTCCCGCAACCTGTACCTCTCTTGGCTATTTAGATAGAAAACTCCTCAGGGCAGGGATGGTTATCTGTGATTGTACGGCACCTAGCACAATGGGGACCTATTCATGGTTGGTCCTTAAGCACTATTGGAATAAGTCTGAAGATTAACATATAGATATTTTCCATGATCTGTTTTAAACCCCCACCCCCACCCCCGAAAAAAAATCACACCAAATAGCCTACAGAACAGCAGTGACAACTTCACTTACAGCCAATTTAAAAAACAGCATCTACAATTTAAGCTTTAAACAGATCCATACCTGTGATCACTCTCTGGCTTCATTACCACCCATTTGTTTTTCAGCACTCATTATCTTTCCTCTTTCATCCTTTAGGTTTTTTCTTCCTCTTCCCACACAGTAGCTCTTTCATCTGTTTTCAGTAGATGCAGCTTTACCTAATTAATTGAGGACTCAACAAGTGCACTTTCTAAGTGAAGTAAATATGGCTAAGGTTGGAACAGTGGGCTGCAGTGTTCCCCGATGTTCCTTCCTCAGGAACAGGATATCACGGGCTCCACCTTTTATGTGCCAAATTAGTGCATTAAATTAGTAGAGCACAAAAAAAGTCTCAGAGGACCAGTTAAAAAGGATTCTGAGCAGTAGGAATTGATTGGTCAATACAAAAAAGTCTATAGGGGCCTGACTCTTAGCCATTGAAATCAATGGGAGCTTTGCTATATTAAAAGTATAATTTCACTAGAAACAGGCTTCAAACACATTGAATTGAAGCCTTTTCAATTTGAATGCAGTGACCCTGTTTTCTTGCAACAGAATGTGGGTGGTTCCTCTACTCTGGTCACACTGTGGGAGAACAGGGCTCTGTGCCTTTTGTTTAGCTCATGGTAGAGGCAATGTTTAGTAAAGAACTAAAGCGGTAAGTACTGTGATTTCTCTCCATCCTAACTTTGTCTGCACAAGAACCCAGCTCAGGTACAGCCTATTCCAGCTTCTGGAAATGTCTAGTTCACACTGGGCATGCTCAGAGGCATCAGGCCAGATTTTCAAAGGTATTTAGGCACCTGAAGATGCAGATAAATGTCTAGTGAGATTTTCAAATGTGCCTAAGCAGGTTAGATGCCCAGCTCCCATTGAAATCAATGGGATTTAGGTGCCAAAATTTTGAAAATCCCACTAGGTGTCCATCTGTAGCTTTAGGCACCTAAAAACCTTTGAAAATCTGGCCCATAGGACACTTCCTATACCAAGATTATATCTTCCTGTTTGCTTGTGCTAGTAATTGGATCTCTGTTTACACAGGCCAGTTGTGAAATTCAGATCTGGATAACAATTCACTTCCCAGCACTCCAAAAATGTGCGGATGTTTGGATGTGGAGACTCCAACTGGCCCTAGAGCAATGATTAAGCTTTCAGATGATATTCCCACAAGTACACATTCACAGAAATACAGTGCTCTTTAGCTACAATGGACACATTTAAACAGAGAATTGAGTATTGAATACATTTCCTACATCTAATCCAGCTGAGGAAAGTAATCACTGGATAAAATTCTACAGCCTGTGCTATGCAAGAGGTCAGAGTAGATAATTGCAATCGTCCCTTCTGGACGTAAAAGCAAAGAAGAGGTACAAAAGCAGATTTCCCAAAGCAAACCAAGCTAAGTACATTCTTCTTTGGTTATAATTACCAGAATGTGGACAATAGGTATATTTTATTGCATTTCTAGGGGGAAATTAATCACACCTTTTAGATATTACATGGACAGCATGGTACAGAAACCTCCAGAGATAAAAAAATACAGTTACAAAATGAGTAAGAAAAGTCACTGCTTATGAATCAGTCCTTCCTGAGCACATACCACCTGAGAATCTCAAAGCACTCTACAAAGTGAATTAAGCTTCAAAATAGTGTGCAAACATAGGGTCTGATCCCAAACCTGTTGAAGTTAATGGAAAGAATCCTATATACTCCAACGTGTTTTGGATCAGGCCCCACATAAGGCACCCATTGAAGGGTGTCAAGTCAGGTTCTAACTCTACCCCAGTGGTCACGTCTGGGACCTTTGTGGGTGTCAATAGTACTCTGAAATGAAGGAAGGAGTTGGGATAGAGAGAGGGCAATGGGAAACATGAGATGGCAGAGTTAGGGAGATTTAAATTTTCTATCAAATAATTCTCAGCAAGCTGTAAACCCCCAGCTTTGAACAATTAGTCCAGAAAACAAAGTTTCCACATTCTTGCAGTTGTTTACTCTTCAGGAGACTGGACAAATACCTAGAGATTTGGGTGTCCCCCCACCCCATTTCCTTCAGCAATAAGGTTTGCTTGGTTTCGCCTGATGGTCTCGGACACTATCCGGTGGTCTAGAGACATTTACATCGAACACATCACCGGCCACCGCCAATACCAGGAGTGAGCCGATGTGGCTCCACGCACCCACGGGGGGGAGGGGGAAACCCTTACAACCCCCCTACCAAACCATATCCCCTGAGTCCTGAACTTACCAATCTGGATCCCACCACGTGAGGGTCACCCTGTCCCCATTACCCGGCCCGCTTACTCATACCCACGACTGTGTGTAGCCCACTCTATGAGCGATGTACCCTCACTGCCCCCCTACTATATCTTGACCCCAACCACCGTACACCCCGCATTGGGGACATTACAGGCTGTGTGTACTATATGCTGAACCGTAACCAGTTGCCAGCGTCCCCCCATGCTCTGTATGTTTCCCCCGATGACCAACGACTGACACATCAAACTCTTTGTATCACCTTTCTTTAATATTTTCTAATAAACATTTAAATCTTTCCTGCTTTCAAAATCAATTTAGATCAATAGAAATGTAGGAAAACAAATGGAGCTGTCAGGAAAGATTTGAGGTTAGTTTCTAGTTTTTAAGCATAAAATTCATATTCAGTCCAGATCCCAGCTCACATGTACTCACTGCTGTCTACAGAACTGCAACCAGGAATCCAAAACACCCTCAAAGCTTGGTTTAAATGTGTGTCTGGATTTGAATTTAGCAGCTTGAACTCATCTGTATGCCTGTCATATACTCTTTGATGCAACTACCTCTTCCACCTATAAAAGTCTCTGGACATTGCTCAGTCAAAAAAAAAAAGTTGGAAACAGAGATGTTCCTGTTATAATAAATGAGCACTTCAGATTGTTTCTGAAAGCTGTCACAATCATGATCAATTTTACAGGGGAAGAACGGAAATGCTCTCTCTAGTAGTGCTCTGGAGCCCCCTGAATTCCACTATACATCTTAAAGTGTCCATATGTCTTTCCACAGCATGGAATTGAAGCCCATAAACGAGAACTCCCCTGAAGTCACAGACAATACTGTCTGATTCATCCTAGCTAAAAAGTAAGGCAGCAGGATATACAGTGCATAATACACTCTGCATAGGCACTAATGGACTCCACAGAATGAGTCACTGCTGCTATTTGTTATTTTGATAGCACTGCAAGCATTATATGAGGAAAGACTTTTTTAGTCACATTATGTTATTAATTTGGCTAAGAGCCATCATTTTTGCTAGCTTAACTTTTTAAGTGACACTTTCCTGTCCAAACAGCTTCTGTGCTATTTATCTAGCTTATAAATGAGGGTCTTTTAAAAAAACAAACAACCTATGGAAACTTTTAATAGAATAGATAAGAAAACATTGCACCACCACAATAGGCCAAAGTTTTCTTTTGCCAAATCATCAACAGTTTCAAGCGCCTTTCCTTTCTGCCGGGCAATCTGACTGCTTACAAGACAAGTTACCAGTCTCTGTGCCCACCACAAAGTGTTGGCATCTGGTCATTGCTTTGCTGTCCTGAGTTGATCTTTTTATTCCACAAAACTAGCCCCAAATATATTTCAGCCAGCGTGGTGGCCTTTCTATTGAAAACTGGATGAATTACCATTAGTTTATATAGCAAGGGAGGGAATCAGATGTTGCTACTCATGTTAGGCTCTGTTTATCCAATGAGCCAAAATATGCATCCTGTCTTGGGTGTTTCAGCAACTGGAGTCACACACACGAAAGACCAACGTTTAGACAGAAAGGCCATTTTCATACGGATTTCCTTAGTCTACAAAATAAGATACCCTGAATAACTCTTGACGTCTCTCTTTATGGCTTACTCTGGAACACAGCCTCCTTACTGATTTTATTATCTATTTCTAGCCTGTGTTTCTTGGGAATCCTCTTGGTCTATCTGAAGCTCAAGTTCTGAGGGATTATCTCCCTCTCCCCCTGCCCTTCATTTTTAAATTCTGCACAAAGCAATATTTTGGTCTTTCACCAAGCTGAAGAACAGAGATCTAGTGAAGATAAAGCCATGGCCGGAGAGGATTATGACTCAAACATCCCTTGTTAAGTTGGGTTAGGCTATGACTCAAGGTAGTTCTATACACAATGTGTCACTAAAATGATTTGTATCCACAAAACCTAATGGAATCAATGGTAACCATAACCCTAATGATCATAAGAAGAGATACAGCAAAAAAGTTCTATCAGTTTTAGGGCTTATAAGTTGTTTGAGCATGCCTGGACATTCCTATCAATTTAGTAGTTATTTATACCAAACTCATCAGTATTATATCTGTGTACTCACTGATAGGTCGGAGGTGATGCAGTCATTAACATTAAGGAATGGGTGATGGGAATAGAACTTGTATCCTTCAGCACCGGAAATAGAGAAATCTTGCCCCGCTGGAGTCAATGGGAGTTTTGTCATTGACTTCAATGCAGCCAGGATTTCACTATATGTAACAGAAGTAAAGGAACAGCTAGCCGTGCTCTGCTAGTAGCAAGAATTTGTGGTGGCAGAAGAAAGCGAGATTGAGTGCGCTATGCCAGCAAAGCCATTGTATTCTAGTAACAGCCCCAGCACACACCCATATCCTGAGAAAATGGGTTAGAACACATAGGTCAGAGATATCATGAGAAAAGAACATGACCTGTGTGACAGAACACAGTGGGGCTACACAGAGTTCATAGGACGCACTCCTAAGCTATTATTTATCTAAGCTGTCACCATACATTAAGTTTACAGATGAGGAGCCTACTTGTGAACTCATTTACAGTGGTGTTAATCAGGAATAACTCCAGCAAAGTCTATGGAGTTACAGTAGGGTAAGTGAGATCAGAATCAGTCCCACAGTAACAGCAAAGCTGGTCTGCCTCTTTGACCCAAGGGTAGATATTGTTCTGCTCACAGACTACGTCTTCACTGCAAAAAAAAGGTGTGCGCATGCGGGGTTTTTTAAAATTGCAAGGTAACTAAACACAACATAGTTATCTCACTGTCAAATCTTAGTGGAGAAAGGTACTGTAGTTTTTACCATGAGGTAGCAATGTTAAGTCAGCAATATGTCTCCACCCATGGTTGAGCCTGCCTGGTTTATTGAGCAGTAAAAGCTACAGCTCTTTCTCTCTACTAGGGATTTCCAGCAGGCTAGTTAATGTTTGTTATCCCATGGTGAATGCATACCTTTTTGGGCAGTCAAGACAAAGCCAGAGAGACTATTTGCATGTTTTCCTTATTTTATTCGTAGCTGCACCCACTCTATGCTTGGCAAACACTCAAGGAAAGCAGTCCTTACTCTAAGGAACTCATGACCTAAGAAGAGAAACAAATAGGAGAGCAGTCCCTGAGTGTCTTTTTCCTAGAGTGAAATTTAAATACAATCACACAACCGTGCCACATCTTGGAGGCAGGTCTTATTTCCGGCTATTGCCAGCACTACTCATGTACACACTTGACTCAGATCCTTGCTTCATACTCTAGCAGTCTAAATTAATAAGGTCTGACTAGATAGAGAAGTATGTTCCCAAATAGGCTTTACTTTTGCACATTTGACAAAGTCAGGAAATAGCTATGTCGGCTGCCAGCAACAACTTCCTGTCCCACTTTTGCTTTTTGTTCTAGAGTCCAACCTTCACCAAAATGAGTCACCATCTGTTGGTAGCCTGCAGTATTACATGGTAACTAGCTAGAACCCCAATACTGTTAATGTATTATTTCTATTGCACTAGTGTCTTAGGTTCCTCAGTTATGGACCTGGACCCAATTGTGACAGATGCTGTACAAAACAAAAACATGAGCCCTGTCCCAAAGAGCTTACAGTCTAAGCACTTTTCTTTGACGTTATACAGAAGTCAGATTAGATGATGCAATGTTCTCTTTTGGTATTAAAAAAAAGTATGAATATAAAAAAGTGAATATGAACTTATTTCAAATTTCTGCCAGGTCTTATCAATTACTGTCCATGTCTAGAAAGATTATTTCATGACCTCATATGAAGAAGAAAAAAAAGCAAAGGGTAAAAGATTAGTGTGCGTGGTGTTATTTTTTTCTTAGAGTAGAACAGAGCACCAAAGAAGCTCATGAATTAATAAAAAACATGTTGGATTGAGAACTGTAGAAACAACATTCTCTATCTGTCTAAAAAAATTCTATGCAAATATAGCAGACGTGTTCATCGGACAATGCAAGATTTTTAAAGCTTACTGCATAAAATGTCTTGCTTCCCTTTGATTTACAAAAATGCATCTGTTCATTGCTCTAAACAGGAAAAAAAAGACCTATATAGTGTTTGTTTTTTCTCTAATATTCTGTTGCTTGTCTTAAAAAGAAGGCATGGGAGGAAATTCTGCCCCCACTGAAATCAATTTACTTCAGTAGGTTCAGGATTTCATCCTGAAATTTTTCACGTTTGTTACTTAGGCCACAGTCTTGCAAAACATTTAAGCATCTGAACAGGCTCATTGTGGAGTTAATCACATACTTAAGTTTTGTTATTAGGGTTTTAGACAAAGGAAGAATGATCTTGTGGTCATTATTTTGGACTAGGATCCAGGAGATTTGGGTTTAAGATCTGCAACAGATTCTCCGAGAATCCTTGGACAAATCAGTTAATCTCTCTACACCTCAGTTACTCAACTCTGAAGTGGAGGTGAAAATACTTACAGGAATTGTAATCATCTCATTGTTACTTATGTTTGCCTCCTGTGTTGCTGTATCCATTTGCAGTCTCTTGTAAGCTCTTTTGGGCAGGGACCATTTTTTTCCTACACAACACTTCACATGACGGGGCCACGATCCAGACTGTGGCCTCCAGGCACTACTGCAGTAGAAATAATTTAAGGTTATCTTTCCTGTACATGCACCTATAAAGGGTACCCATCACATTCCCATTAGTATATGGCACACCTTAGAAGACTTGGACAGAAAGCAAACAACATTGCCCCAAAATAGAGAGTAAACACACTGCCACCCATGCATTAAGGAGAGGCCTTCTAAAAGGAGTACTTTGAAAGTCACTGGTATGCCAGGTTGTGGGGAGGAAGAGATGTCTGGAAGAAAAAGAGTCAAGTTTTTATGCTGACAACCTTGGTAACCAGGCTTTGAGGTCTGAAGCCATCCACAGTGCAACACTCAGCCTTGCTCTAGTAAGGGAGAGAAAAGAAAGCTACCGTGTGTATTTTCAGGCAGTGCACTCTGGGAAATGATCAGTAATATTAATAGTTCTAGCAGAACTAATCTGTAGGGTACAAGTAAAAAAATGTGCAAGCATATCAGAAGTCACAAATGAATGCTTCAGGAAAGGTAGCAAAGAAGAAGTTTGAGTGTTTTATAATTGAGATTTTGTTTTTTCCTTCCCTACGGGATGTTGGTTAAGGCACATTAGAGGAAAGGACCATGAATTCCATGGTTAAGAATCTTATAGCAGAGTCCAGTTGTAGGAAGTTTTTCCCCTAAATCACAATCCATAACTACTCTCTTCTGCTTAGGGTAGCGTACAATTTCCATTGGCATCAGTGACATGATCCAGATAGCATGGCCTACATAGGCAAAAGGCAAAGCACATATAAGGAAAGGCCCAGTAACAGATTACCGTCCCCAAAAGCATGGAATAATGGAAATAATTGAACCTCTGAGTCAGTTCCTTATGCAGGATCCTCCTGGGCAACCCAGTTACACACCTCCTCAGGGTGAGAGGTTAAAGCAGAGGTAGGTCACCTGCGGCACACGAGCTGATTTTCAGTGGCACTCAACCTGCCCAGGTCCTGACCACTGGTCTGGGAGGCTCTGCATTTTAATTTAATTTTAAAATGAAGCTTCTTAAATATTTTAAAAACCTTATTTACTTGACATACAACAATAGTTTAGTTATATATTATAGACTTATAAAAAGACCTTCTAAAAATGTTAAAATGTATTACTGGCATGCGAAACTTAAATTAGAGTGAATAAATGAAGACTCGGCACACCCCTTCTGAAAGGCTGCTGACCCCTGTGTTAAAGCATCATCTAACCTTAATTCAAGGAGCAGAGATGACCCTTCCATTCTGCTGTGAAAGAAACCATTTCACTAAACAACTGGCCTAGACATTGCTGAGCCAAAGTAATTATTTGGGAAATCAATTAAGTTAGAAATGGAACAGGCCCATTAGAGATTGATGGTCTTCCCTATTAGGTCACCCTACCAGCACATATCTGTTCCTTCAGTGTATTCTCCAATATTCTGTCCAGTTCACTTGATAAAACTTTTGTCTGGGGTCCCACAACTGGCAGCTCTAGGACCTCTATTTAACCTTCTTCCTAACAACTCTTCAGTTTTCACTTCTTCTTTTAAGCAACAAGCACTGCGTGAATGCAACAATTTCATGCTTCGGTCATCAAAACCATGAGCCTTTACCACTTGAGCTAAAGGAGTAACTCCATCAGCAATGTAGTACTAGGTTCTTATCCTTTTATATAGGCCTGCTACTTGGAAGGGTATGTAATCCATTTAGTGTAATCCACACTAGCTCAGTCAGGCCTGCCCTCTTCAGACACACACACACACACACGCACTCTGATGTAAGACAACATGAAGGACCTATAATTTAATCACAGCAGTACACCCCAATACACATGGACTTGAACACCCCAAACCTTATTCTGCAGACTTTGCTCTCTTCCGATAGCGGCAATCTCTTTACATTTCACGTGTGACTTTGTGAGGTAGGTCTGCCATTTAATCTTCACTTCTTGTGCAGACCTTTAAATATTTTTTTAAAATTCTAGCCAGATTCTTGGACTTGGCAGATAAACTGTGGGTCCCGTAAGAGTTATATTTTCTTTGAAAGCCTTGAATGAAGCCTTTATAAAAAACTTCATTAATATTTCTACCTATATGCCTGCTCCCCACTTCCTGTTCAAGTCCAAACAGATTCTCCACACAGAACGACCTTTTGAAATTCACATATTTACTTCCCCCAAACAGTGAGAGTGTTACTGAGGAGCTTGTGGTGGAGTCAATTCATGTGTGTGTTGTCCTGATGTCGTTTACAAAGATGAAGCCTTCTATTCATTGGAGATGAAAAAATAGAGGCAAGAGAGGCAGAATATAAAGCTGAAAATATCAGATATAGAGAGTTTTCTATTCTGGCCCTTGGCCACTTAAAGATTTCAGTCCACTTGCAATTATATTATATTATATTAAAGAGTCATTATGCCTAATGCATTAAAGTGTAGAAGTGGGAGTCAAAGCTGTTCCCAAGAATAAAGGTCAGAATATTAAGATAGTTGTTCACAAAGCACTAAAAATGTGTGGTGCTTTCTAAATATGTCTCCCAATCAGCAAGGTACATAAGCATGTGCCTGACTTGTAGCACATGGGTAATTCCATTGAAGTCCAGTTAGAAATGTGCTTAAATACCTTGGTGAATAAGGGCCTATGGGCCAGATCCAACTCCAGTTTCAGGCACTGGGAGCTTTTCCATTGACTTGACTGGAAGTTAGATCTGGCTCTCTATGCAGAGCTACAAGCAGAATTGTAAATTGGAAGGGTATATATACTACTTCAGTTTGTAGAAAAGTCAAGTTAGCAGCCTTCAAAAGACACTATCAAAGCTTGTGTAGCATTGGCAATAAATATGGACAGCAGGATATAATGTGTATGACACCAGACTGATAAAGAGACCTAAGTTCTACTCTCAGCTCTGTGATTTACCAAAGCCATTGGTGTTTAACTTCAGGCACGTCATTGCAACTTTTGGGAATTGTAGTTTGGTTGCCTTATGTCCCAGTTCTCCTCTAGAGGCTGGGCTCTCCATCCCTTTGTTTCCACATCTGCAAAATGGGAACAAAGATACTTAACCCTCTTTGTAAAGCGTTTGAGATCTACAGACTGTGAGTGCCATTACTTGGAGTAATCCCATTGAAGTCAAGAGATGGCTCAGGTCTTTAAAATTATTCACATGCTTATGTATATTACAGGGCCCTATACAATTATTAAAATAGGAAATCCAAGTAAGGCATTTGGACACTTACATCCACCCTTGATCAGGGAAAATGGACTGTGCGTACTAGCAAGGAACAATTTGAGTATCCAGTTGTGTGCCCTGGACTTCCCTTTATGGCTTCAGTTTGCACCCTGGGCCCAGAGGTTGCATTTTCTCCCCAATATGAAACACATGCCTATGAACAAAACATATCACACCTATGTTACTTGGCTTTTATTGGTCTGCATCAGTATTAATGAGGGAGTTTAGTGAAGCAATGCAATATTTCTGATTTCTGTTTACTGGGAGCACTAGCTGATGTCTGAGTGTGTTTAAAATAGCCCTTGGTCTGGTATAGCCCAAATTTGTTGATCTTTATGGTGTATTGCAAAGTCCAGTGATTTGGGCAAGGGTCTACGGTAGGTGGAGGCCTCTCTCTTTATTTGCAGGGGATTTGAGTTCTGCAGAAGCAAAGAGAGGCACATTTTAAAAGATGTGGACCGCACTGTAATTTTAACTAGGGCTCTTGAAAATTCTCTCTCTAAACTGTTTTGAAGGAAAATTGAGTTAGCCATTAAACATTTGTTTAGACAAGTGTTTGCTTTCCATGGAAAATTTTGATTTTTCCTAAAACACACACCAAAGAAATCCAAACAATTTTAAAAAAATTTTTTTTTTTTGGCTATGCTGTCACAGTGCCTCATGGGAGTTGTAGTTCAACTGCCTTATATCCCTTTTCTCCTCTATAGGCTAGACTTCGTGCACAGATTACACCTCCCATGATTTTCCATGATGCACTGCCTCTTGCCCAATGGAGAGATCATGGTGTCTTATGAGAGATGTAGTCTATGTGGAAAAATGGTAACATAAGGCAGCACTGTGCCATTTCTGAATCAATTTTTTTTCAGCCACATTTTTCAGTTTTCAAATTTTCACTCCCAAAATTGAAATGCTGTGGAGGAAACCCATTTTCCAACCAACTTTAGTATTAATTACTTATGAAGGTTGACTAGAGCCTGTGACAGGTGGGTTTGTTTTAAAATATCTGTCTGTGTTAAAAATCAAAATAAATAGAAGCTGCATCAGATTTTAACTAGGGAGACAAAATGGACTAGTGATTCAATGCCATGCTGGAAACTAAGATCTCCAGAGTACTTATCAAAAAATCTGGGTGCCTGCATGAAACCCTTTAAGCTTAATTACCAGCTTAGATCTGATAGCCTGCCACCAACCAGGAATTCCAGTGCCTGGTACACTCTGGTCCCCCCAAAACCTTCCCTGGGGACCCCAAGAACCCAAATCCCTTGGATTCTTA